>NW_026943542.1:0-61944 GCF_024139115.2 Armigeres subalbatus | reverse complement strand
TTTATCAAAATCAGTTCTAAATATCACAATATGTTAAAATTGGGTCGGGTCGTCACTTTTAGATTAAAATTAGGAACATTACCATTCAGATTGAATAGAAGTTGAATATCCTGAACAAATAATATGTGTTTTTGGTTTATAATAATATCAAGTCTATACACGCTTGGAAAGGAATACGAAGATGTAAAACTCGACTTTCAATTTATTACCCAGAGGTATATTTCCAAATGAATATTATTGAAGCAAAGCTAATGTCTACTGAAGCATTGTTTCACGTACGACAATTTCATGGCTGGTAACTTCTTTATTACCACGTTTCGTTCATAAATCACCGAGTTGCCTACCGCACTCTAACATTGTCCACTCCAGACCCACTCACAGGCGTCAATTCAATTACGGAACCTTAATTAAGCCGCATTTCTTACCTCTGAAAAATCTCGCTGTGACATTTTTCCACCTTCCTCCTTGCCGCCGTCTCCTGCGAAGCTTCAAGCTGATAACCGCTCACGATCGCACTCCACGAATGGCCGCATCTTCCCTGGATGCCAACTGCAGCGGTTGGGGTCTTTGTACTCTTCTTCCCCTATTCGTCCGCCATTACACTCTTCCCGCAACCGTCCCAAACAACACTACCGAAATGAGAAAAACGCTCCCCACGGAACACACGGAGAGAAATGCACAATTTATGGGAATCTTTTTTCGCGCGCCCGATGATTGCCAAAGAAATTGAATTACTCTCGCATCAACGCGGCGCAACAGCACTCCGATGGGGAAGCGCAATAAAACTTAATTGATTTCGTGTGCTCCCCTCCTGACTCGCCCCAATCACCTTTCGACACGACCGCAAATCGACCGACCGCACGCGTAATTTGTGACCCCCCTTTGGGACCTTTGGAGGACGGAAAAAGGATAAATCTTCTTCGGCCCGTAGGTCCGTCCGAAGGGATTAAATTATTTTCTTCACAGCTTCACAGTCTTTCCGGGAGAATAAAAAGAGCCCCCCAAAAACTGAATTATGACGAACACGAACCCGGGGACCACAATCGTCATCATCATCATCATTTCTGCGCCGCTGCCCGGATGGAAGTTTTGGATTACTTTACAGCCGCCAATGGGATGGTGGCCACAGCAGCGCGCTGACGTTGGAAAAAGTTATTGAGGTTATGTCCAATTAGTTCTTCCTCTGGCTGCAGAGCGATCGTCCTTTCGGTGTCCCGTGATGGTTGAATGCAATCTGGAAAGGAAAATTGTCCGAGACAGAAACGGAAAGGAATCGGGATTAATGAAGATGAGCTTGACGCTTCGGGGTGTGAAAGTTGAGCGATCATTGTGCGCAGAATAGGATTGAACCGCAAATGGCTTTTTTACAAGTCTAGATGAGATGAAAACCCATTTGGCGAGAAATTGCTTAATTTAACGTAAAAAGAGATTGCCAAGAAAAATAACAATGAGGACATTGAATCCGCGGAATTATGGATTTGAAAGGTAAAATGCGCAGCTCTTACCAGAGACTAACTCTCACCCAATATATATGACACAAATGCTAAAAATGCATGACCGATTCTCGTGGATATGGAATTAAAGTCCCTTCGGAAAAATAAAACAATTTTTCAGACCACTTGTCATAAGACGAGTTTGTACAATCCAATTGAATTCCACCTTAAGTAGTGGAATTCAATGGGATTGTACAAATTCGTCTTATGACTAGTGAAGACATTCCACTAAAAAGCTCAAAATAAATTTCTTAACACAATTTTTCAGAGAAATTCAAGAGAATTAAAGACAAAGAACGTAGATTCTTCTAAAATTGTTTGGGTAATTGTTCCGAATTTCATTGCGATGAATTAAAAAAAATGACAAGAAGGCTCAGAATGTAGTAGATTTGGTCTAAACGAGATTTACATTAGCCGAACCGTAAGTTGGCTGAAGCTCGGAGCCAACTACTCCACGTGTAGAGGGGTGCGAAATCCTCCGGAGGTAGAGATTGCTCATCGTTCTACAGGCAGCATCCATAAGGTGAAAGCGGTGGTCATTTTGCTGGTGCGTGGCTTATGACTTCGGATGAGAGTTGCAGCGATGGAAGGACGGGAATCCAACGCCGAGGGTGAGAGAGATATTCCTGAAATTTTAGATCTTCGGGCGTAGTAGCTATAGAGAACTCCACCCAACATTTGAAACTACTTCTTCAATCTGCTCGCATATTTCTACTTCGTGGTCACCGGGCGCATATGAAGCAGTTCGAATTCCATGGTCGGAACGAAGACAGTTTATTCATTGGATAACGTATCGATGCACTGGTTTCGAATTGGTCCACTCAACACTGTACTGTGGATGGTCTTGATGAGCTTGAGGTACAGCTGATCACAACTGATCACGGTTGGTCCGGGATGCGTCAAGCCGCCTTATTTTCAAAATGTTGGAAGGCTTCTCACAGCCGTCTTCCAGAGCTTCATTCAATTCCTCCTCATCCACCTCGCCGTAGCCACGCAACACGACTTTTATGAGTTAGGGCTAGAGGTGTGCGCCGCCGCCGCCGACAGTTTTTGGCACGCCGCCGCCGCCGACATTTTTGCATCGGCGCGCCGCCGTTTAAAATTTGTCACGCCGCTGATTTATAATTTTCACGCCGATTCAAATTTGAAGAAGTCCACAAAATTTTCAGTGGAAATTCCGAAGATTCAGTGGAACTTCCGTATAATTTCCTGATAGATCTTTACAACATCACGTTGAAACTGAGAATGTTTCGTGAAGATACCAATGATTTCCATGAAAGTTCCATACAATTTCTTGTTCAAATTTCGAAAAGCTCTATGTAAAAACTAAGCAAAACTTCGTGTGAAAAATTGTAAAACTGTTGAAATTTAAAAAAAATCTCATTGAAATTAAATTTTTGAATGTCAAAGAGTCGTTCAGCAGAAATCCATTTAGCTGAAGGCCACAAGGCTGAATATTCGGAATATCAACGGAAAGTTCTTATTGAGTTTCTGTTGAGTATTCTTTGAAATTTACATAGAAAATTGTGACTTCAATGTTGACTTCATCAATCTAAATTATTTAAGATGGCTAGTTTTTTTTTATCCTTAATAAGTGTAATTTTTTCACAGGAAGAAGTTCAGCACTAGACGACTAGTTTAGTATAGCTAACTTTAAAACAACGGAAAAATGTTCGGAATTTTTGAGGATTTTTGTCATTACTTAAAAAAAACTTCCTGTTATCGATAAGAAATTCTTGGGAAATTCCATTGACCGAAAGCGACAGACGGGCTGAACTGGTAACTTGGTCGAAAAAGGCGTTCGCTAGTTGGTCATCTGCCCAAAATAATCGTTGGCCAAAAATACCGTTTAGCTGAAATGGTGTTTTTGACAGAATTGTCCATTTGGCCGAAAATGTAATTCGGTCCAACGGGTCATACGGCAAAATATCAATGACACTGAACGTCGGACTAAATGGGTAATATGAGCAAAAATGATTACTCATTTGGTTAATTAGACTTTTTGTCAATTGACCATTCAACAAAATTCCGTAGCCTCTCTATTTTTGAGTCGATACTAACCCTTAGGAGAAAAGACATCTAGCCATGTACCAATTAGCAAAACTAAACATTTAACGGAAACTTTTATCAGGTCAAAACTGGTTCTAGTTTGGCTGAAAGCAAATAGAAAATTTGGCCGGACTTGTAAAAAGTTATTTACCCTAACAGGTCATTTAGCTGAGAATGACGTTCGGCTAAAAAAGTCGTTTGACCAAATATGGATAATTTGATCAAAAGTGCCATTTAGCAGAAAAAGCTGTTTAGCCCAAGAATGTCCTTTCTGCAATCCTACTTCCTTCTTTGAAAAGTGTCGTTCGGCTCAATTGATCATTTTCTCAAAAAGACGATTAGCCGAATAGGTCATTTGACAGAAAATTCCATTTGACCGGAAGGGTTGTTTTGCAGAAAAGACATTTTCGGTCCAAATGACCATTCCTACCAAACAGCAGTTTCTGTTAAACGATTTTTTCGGCCAAATTAACATTTCGGCTGAATGTACATTTTGGTTGTATGTCGCTTTCGGTCATACTACATTTTTGGTCAAACCATTTTCGACCTGATAACAGTTTCGGATAAACGTTCAATTCGGCTTAATGGGATTTGGGTAGATGACTTTTGACTTAAAGGCCAGTATGCAGTCTGATTTATTAGAACAAATTTTTAAATTTTGTCCAACGTTTCGTTGCTCTTTGTTAAGTATGATGGGTGTTCAAAAACTGCAAATTACCCGTTCAGTGGGTCTGTTCAAATATTACGTCACGCGAAAAACGTTGTTTTTGAGAACCCCCCACCCCCTCGTAACAATCTGTAACAATTTTCAGAACTAACGTATGCGTAACGCGTAACAAACAGTTTTTTGGGAAAAAAAATTGGTAGGATTTAAAACACGTTACAATAAATTATTAGTATATTTTATTAGTATATTTTATGTTATTATATTATGCATTAGTATATTTTATGTTATTTGAAAGAAAATAAACAATTTTCAACATTTTAATTTTTTTTTCTCTATGCAATAAGGGTCTGTTCAAATATATATAACCGCCGTATAACCTGTAGGCCCAAACGATATTTTTGGCCGAATGACCCATTCTGTCAAACGACATTTTCGGACTGATGACATATTCGGCTAAACGACCTGTTAGGGCAAACAACTTTTTCGGCCAATTCACCAGTTCGACCCTACACACTTAATTTTTTCACCGGAATCTCAGCAAAATGTTAAACTTTTACCGAGAATCGCACAGCCGTTCCCCAGCAAACATGTTTTTTGCCGAGATTTCTGTCAAAATTGCTGGTAATCAGCAAATTGTTTGCCGAAAATCAGCTAACAAACGCCATTTTTGCCGGAATATCAGTTATTTATTTTGCTGGCGAACGGCTGTGCGGATTTTTGCCGAGCTGCAGAAATAAAAACTAAGTGTGTATGTCGCTTTCGGCCAATGGAATTTCCCAAGAATTTCTTTTGGACAATAAAGCCTGCCCACGTTAAATTTCGGACACTGAGACAATGTCCAATTGATTTTTGGCCATTTTATCTCCTTGAACAAGAATAAAAACCGCTGAAAGAATAACATAAAGCAGAGAGATTTAACTGGCATGTAAATTGATCTCCTCAGTGGTTTGTATTTTTTTAAAATCGCGATGGATGATGGGTGTCCGAAATTTAATGTGGACAGGCTTTACACTAGTCGTTCAATAACCGCAACATGTTTTCGGTCCAGTTGGCGAATGCCGTTCAATAACTGCGACGCATTCCAGACGTCAAACAATTGTCAGACGACGTCAGATGTAATAGAAGTGCACCTGATTGTGCAGCGCAATGCAGTTCATCGACTTTGACGTCGTTTTGAAGTTCAGCTGTCCAATAACTGTAAAACTGACGTTACTATCGAATTGCAGTTAAAAGTCTTGTGGTTAAATGACTTTCAGTTATCGAACGTCTACTGTACAAAAAAAATTCGGTGGAAATCCAATAATTTGGAACATTTTTCCGTTGGAATCCAAAGATTTTTTGAAATTTACATTTTGAACAATCCTTCGCGGAAATTCTAAAGTTTCCGTTAAACTTACGGAGAACTTCTCGTAAAAATTCCAGAGAATTTTCCTTAAAAACTCCTTAGAGGCTCCCGCGGAAATTCTTAAGAATTTACTGTTTAATCATTGGCCATGCCAAACTAGCCGTCCTAATTATTCTAGACTGAGAAATTCAACGTGAAAACAACCATTCTACCTTAAATTATGAAGATTTTTGTGCAAATTTCAAAGAATACTCAACCGTGAATTTCCGAAGATTTTCCTGTAAAAGTTAAGAACAATTTTTCGTCAAAATTCTGAAGTTTCTCATATTATGTGGAAATTCGAAACAATTTTATATGGAAATTCCAAATATTTCGCGAAACTTCAAAGAAGTTCCCATGGAAAATCCGAAAATAATTTCCAAATTTTGGAAAAACTTATAGAATTTTCTGGAGAAGTTCATTAGATTTTTTATGCGAAATTCAAAAGATTCTTCCTTTAATGTCTTGAAAATATCCCAAAAAAATGCAAAAATAAATTTAAGAAACGTGATAAAAAAATCGCCACGCCGATTCACGCCGCCGCCGCCGCCGGCTAAAATGGCTTTCGGCGTGACGCCGAAAACGCCGCCGCCGCTGACCAAAACTCTGACAAACGCCGCCGCCGACGAATATCGGACCGGCGCACACCTCTAGTTAGGGCTCGTAGTGAACCTTCTCGTAGTGAAACTGTCCCTCGGTCATTAGCTTTACATCTACGACACAGAGCCGAAAGGTGCACTTGTGACCCAGTGACATTAGTTTCACAAAAATGAGCACTAATCCCTCCACTCGAGTTCTAAGCAGTTAGTTTTGAAAATTTACTCTCCAGAACTGCTAATAGAGTATGATAAAACTCAAAATGTTACTTAGGAAGGCTAGTAGTTAGCCTTCCCGTTGTGATACTCCCCCTCGGTCATTAGCTTTACACCTACGACACACTTAAGGATTGAACTAAGAAGTTCATATTTGGTTCGAATATAGCTGCATCATTCATAAACAGAACTTAATTCTCAAATAATACTTATACTGAACTTGAAAGTTTTCGAGACGAGCCAGCCCAGGGCTGAAAGTCTCGCTAATAAAGACAAAAAAAACTTGAAAGTTCAAGAAAAATTCCTTGTTCCTCTTTATTTGAACTTTAAAGTTCACGTCATGCTTCTTCTTCTTCTTTCTTCTTCTTCTTTCTTCTTCTTCTTTCTTCTTCTTCTTTCTTCTTCTTCTTATTGGCATTACATCCCCACACTGGGACAGAGCCGCCTCGCAGCTTAGTGTTCATTAAGCACTTCCACAGTTATTAACTGCGATGTTTCTAAGCCAGGTTACCATTTTTGCATTCGTATATCATGAGGCTAACACGATGATACTTTTAAGCCCAGGGAAGTCAAGACATTTTCCTATCCGAAAATTACCTAGACCGGCACCGGGAATCGAAACCAGCCATCCTCAGCTTGGTCTTGCTTTGTAGCCGCGCATCTTACCGCACGGCTAAGGAGGGCCCACACGTCAGGGCCCTTACGTCATGCTACTAAAATTATTGTTCAAATCTTCTAACAAGAAGTTCGATTCAAGTATTTACCAAACTTCTAATCAGCTTGAAAAATTTACTTGCTCCGAACCTCTAATATCGTAATAAAATAATTTTTGATGTACTTTTTTTTACTTTACAAGTACAAAAAAAGTTCTGAATAAAACTTTGTACGAACTTGAGCATAGGCATACTGTTACAAAACCAAAACAAAGTAAAACGTCAAACTGTTCAAAGCCGAAAATCAGGTTAGTATGAACTTTTTATAAATTTTTGTGAACTTTCGAATTCAGAATCAGTTTAGTATGAACTTTTAGTTTCACGAAGTTCTCATTTAGTGCCACCTTGACATAATACGAACTTTCTAGTTCACAATTTATCCTAAATGAACTTATGGTGAACTTTGATACAAGTGTCATATATGAAATCTACCCATGAAGTAAAATTTTGCCACTTTACACGTCAGTCGTACGGAGCAGTGGTACGCATCATGGATTTTAAGAGGAGTTCTAGAGTGGGGCGCATATTCACATGGAGTCTCACATCCTAAATAAGAACAGCATCTAAGTTCTAGCGAATATTCATTGAAATAAAATTGAAAATATTTACAACAGTACCATCACCTTGTGGTTTACTTTAAGTTCTTTGTTCAGCTGAATAGCATGCTATACAGGACTCTCACCGAACTTTTTGTGAACTTTGACGTTTACTTTAGAAGCTGAATAGCAATGTGTTACAACTTGAAAATAACTCAATGTGAACATGAAAGTTCGAGTGTTTTATCGTGACACAGTAATTACTATTTCTTGGTGATTTTCAGTAGATTAAGAGCAAAAGCCTAGGATTTCCAATCAATAGAACACTAACTTGAAAATTAGGCAAAGTTCCAGTTGCAATGTATAGAGCCATTGAAGAAGGAAAAGACAAACAACAATAGGCGGATTCGAGAAGGATCCAGTGGTAGAATGCGCTGCGAGAGTTTTGGAGAAAAGTCGTCAGAAGCGATTATTTACATTCAAAATAAAATTTTCTCCATCAAATTTACTTCACTTTTTGGTATATTGTCACATGTTTTCCACTGGTAATGGCTTCTTGTAGTATTTAAGCAGCTGTTGAAGACAAATCCCACCAAAATAAGCCGCGAATTGAAAATCCGGGAATTCATAACCAAGATAGTGCGGTGGAGGCTTTGCAAGAGATGTGCTTTTTAATCGAAAAAATCATATGCAAGCACCCACCGGATGGAAGCTCATCCCAAAGAAAACAAAATTTTCTTCCAATATGCGACTAGGGTTACGGCAGGCATTTTCGTCTTTTCGTCATAGGCTCGAAAACCAATAAAAGAGACACTTTTTTGTCAAACTCGTCCGTACTAAATCGCAAGCTTAGGAGATACTTTCTGCTATAGTGGAGTTCTAGCAAATGGACGTTGCTTTCGTTGGTTTTAGCCCCTACGACGATGGACGGAAATACCTGCCGTGTCCCTATTTCAGCTTTCACAAATGGTTGGATTAACCAGAAAACACGAAAATCGTACTCCCTCCGTATGCTGCCAATGCACTTTTTTGGCCGATGACACTTTTTTCGTGGTTCTTGTGACGACCACCAGATGTCGAAATGATCGATAAGCTTTACTCAAATTCGCCTATATTGTTTAATGTTTGCATTGTACAAAGAAAAAATCCACGTGCCAAAATGTATCGATTCCGCCAAAACCGAAAACGAGACGTCAACGTAATTTTGACATGACATTCCGACGTTTGGCTGATTTTTAATTGGATTTCGCCCCAATTAGCAAACCCCCAATTAAAGCAATATCAATTAGCGAACGTTCACTGTAGTTTGGCCGGAAGTCATTCAACTGAAAGCTTTTTGTTCGTAACTATGCGTAGTCCTGCTTTTGATGGAAACTGAGTGAACTTTCCGTGGTAAAAAAAGACGTCAAAAAGAATTTTACTAAGTTACTGAGTATTTGTAAATTAGAGTTTTCAATTACTCAGTAACTGAGTAAAATTGTATTGCTGCCTCGTTTTTCGCGGAAAATTTACTCAGTTTCCTCCAAAAGTCGTTGTTCTACAAAATTCTTGAGTTTATGACAAATGATTGTTAATTTATTATATTATTATTTCTCTTTTTTCCCTGCAAATTTGAGTAATATAATTGCCTATGTGCGATTTACCGTTAAACTCTTCTCGTTAAAATCAGAAGCTGAACATTTGTCATAAATTCGCACGTTAGGATTTCTTCAAGCAAGTTGTTCGAACAAAACATAAATCAAATCATATGATATTTGATGCTTACAACAAACGACTTCCAAATTTTGTTAATTTCACCATATGTCTGCATGCTTTTAACATTGAGTGCATCGAAGTAACAAGTGAAATCGAAGCTTCTTTGTTTGAACAACTTGTTTAAAGAAATCTCAGCGTGCAAATTTATGACAAATGTTCAGCTTCTGATTTTTAAGAATTTAACGGTAAATCGCACATAGGCAATTATATTACTCAAATTTGCAGGGAAAAAAGAGAAATAATAATATAATAAATTAACAATCATTTGTCATAAACTCAAGAATTTTGTAGAACAACGACTTTTGGAGGAAACAGTATTTTTATGCACTTAAAAGCTTGAAAATCACTTTAACATGAACAAAACGTGAACGGAACGAATCGCAATGTTCACAAGACTTGTAGAATACACCAAAAGCTTCCGTATAGAGTTTGTTGTAATAGTTTTCGACGTTTATATCTCTTGTTAGATTTTTTTCCAAAATTGAAAATATCCCAAAAACACTAAATCGACTTGAGCCACCTCGAAATTTTATCCAAATTAGCTGAAAATTTGACAGGAGACTTATTTTAGCATAAGAATTGTGATGCTGGGCTGACCGATTAAATTTTTGATACTTTTTGAAAACATGAAGAGGTCTAATAAATATGTTTCGTTTTCAAATTATTCAAAAGTCAATAAACCAAGTGAGAAATAGTCAATCTAACAAAAAAAATACGTCAAATTATTTTTATTTTCCCCAATGCTCCCACGATTCAGTATTTTCTTAATAACTATAGGGTGGGTGTACCAATTGTCGCCATACATAAGAACAACTATTTAAAAAAAAAATAAGTAAAAGGCATGTGGGTGGACTTTATATATCAAGCGAAAGGTTTTACTTCCTGCTCCTTAGAACAGCTGTGAAAACCACAATAAAATTTGTTATTATCCTCAAAATTGATTAATCCATAATAGGAACGCATGCACCAGTTGTGGCACTATTCTTAATTTTGGTTCCTTATTTGGTAAATCCCATTGTTTTCTTATGGGATTGGCCAAATTGGGACCACTGTGCGACAACTGGTGCAAAGGACGTTGAAAATTAAGCAAAATCAATTTTTACAATTATGCTTTGCTTGTTTCGGAGAAAATCATATGATATGAATATGCTTTATCGATATGAACTTGGTTTGTGGTTATTTGATTGGCCATTTGGCATATAACGCACTATTGCGACAACTGAACTGGTGCTATAGCCATAACTGGTACATCTAGCCTTCTTGTGAGAATCAAATCGTTTCGCAACAAATACGATCTGTTCCTTTGCTAACTCCTCCTATGTTTTCAACGTATTCATATATTTTTAGAGCTTAATGGGAAGGGTTGCGGAAAAGTTACTGTTTTAATAGTAATTTTCATACAAACTTCAATTTGCGTGTGATCGCTCAAACTACAACTAAATTCGCTGAAAATTTGGGATAAGTATTAAAACAGCAAATGTCATCTCTTGAGAGTAGATGAGTAGAAAAGTCAAAATTTGAATCACTCTACTGTCCACACTGTCGAAATAATCGATAAGATGGGTCATCGTGCCGAAGTAATCGTTGAGCATTTAACAAAATCCTAGAACTTTGGCTGCGACATCACAAAAAAATGCGGATTTTTGACGGCATTTTATTATTCAAGACGATGCCTAAAGGTCAATAGCATTCTACGTAATCGTACGGCAGTCCTATCTCGAACCAAAAACCGACTCTTTTTTTTTTTATAATTTTATTTGCTAATTATCTAATACATGCATTCATCTCTTAGACTAGGTGTTCCGTGTTTTCTTAACACTATCATCCTTATTTGCTATGTTATATTTTTAGTTATTATTAATACATTTCAATTGCCTTTGGCAGTTAGAATTTTTCCTCTGGTTGAATTGAACCATGTAGGAATTACAATGTTTTCAATTTAAACTAATCTTAACAAATTTTATACTAAGAGTACAAGGAGTTAATCGTTGCAATAGAAGATTGCAACGATTTTTGGCTAAAATTGGAAATTATTTTGTTGGACATTTGTTGCAATGTCTCAATATTAGAAATTCTATGAAGTTCATTGGTACTATACCACGGAGGCAACTTCAGAATCATTTTCAGAATTTTATTTTGAATCCTCTGAATTGCCTACTTTTTGGTATTGCAGCAACTAGTCCATATTGGCAAAGCATACAACATGGCAGGTCTAAAAATATGTTTGTAAATCAAAAGTTTGTTCTTAAGACAAAGTTTTGATTTTCTGTTTATAAGTGGATATAGACACTTAATATATTTGTTACATTTGGCTTGAAGGCCTTCAATGTGATTTTTAAAAGTTAATTTTTGATCTAGCAGAAGTCCTAAATATTTAGCTTCGCTAGACCAATTAATTGGAACCCCATTCATAGTGACAATATGTCTGCTAGAAGGTTTCAAATAAGAAGCTCTCGGCTTATGTGGGAAAATTATAAGCTGAGTTTTGGAAGCATTCAGGAAATTTTCCATTTTGCAAGTAAGTGGAGAAAATATCCAAACTTTTTGCAATCTACTACAAATGACACGAAGGCTACGCCCTTTGGCTGAGAGACCTGTGTCATCTGCAAACAAAGATTTTGACACCCTGGTGGTAAATCAGGTAAGTCAGAAGTAAAAATGTTATACAAAATGGGCCCCAGTATGCTGCCTTGGGAACACCAGCTCTAACAGGTAATCTATCAGATTTAGAATTCTGATAGTTTACCTGCAGTGAGCGATCTGATAAATAATTTTGGATCAGTTTAATAATGTACAGAGGAAAATTAAAATTCATCAATTTTACAATCAAACCTTCATGCCAAACACTGTCAAATGCTTTCTCTATATCAAGAAGAGCAACTCCAGTCGAATATCCTTCAGATTTGTTGAGCCGAATTAAATTCTCTTAATAACTGATGAGTGGTTGTATGCCCATGGCGAAAACCAAATTGCTCATCAGCAAAAATAGAATTGTCATTAATATGAACCATCATTCTATTTAAAATAATCTTTTCAAACAGTTTGCTTATTGAAGAAAGCAAACTGATTGAGCGATAACTAGACGCCTCAGCTGGATTTTGTCCGGCTTCAAAATTGGAACAATTTTGGCGTTTTCCATTTATCTGGGAAGTATGCCAATTGAAAACATTTGATAAATAAATTAACCAAAAAGGATGAAGAGCTCTCAGGAAGTTTTTGATAAGTATGTAGAAAATGCCATCATCACCCGGGGCTTTCATATTTTTAAATTTTCTAGTAATAGATCTCACTTCATCCAAATTAGTTCCCAACGAAGGGTCAAAAACATTCTCTTGATTGAGAATGTCTTCGAAGCTTCGTGTAACCTGATCCTCAATTGGACTAGTGGAACCTAGACTAAAATTATGGGCACTCTCGAACTGCTGAGCAAGTTTTTGAGCCTTTTCGCCATTTATTAATAAAATTTTAGCGCTGGAATTGGCCTTTGAGGTTTTTTAAGAATTTTCGTTAATTTCCAAAAGGGTTTCGAACTGGGATCCAACTTCGAGACATTATTCTCAAAGTTGGTATTTCTCAGAATAGCGAAACGATTTCTAATTTCATTTTGCAAATCTCGCCAAATAACTTTCAACGCGGGATCGCGAGTTCTTTGGTATTGCCTTCGCCTCACATTTTTAAGACAGATCAGTAGCTGAAGATCGTCGTCAATAATAATGGAGTTGAATTTAATTTCACATTTAGGAATTGCAATGCCTCTGGCTTCGACAATTAAATTTGTCAAAGATACGAGAGCATTATAAATATCACTTTTGGTATCGAGAGGAATATCAACATCAAAATTTCTATCGATATACGTTTATATAAATCCCAATCAGCTCTATGATAATTGAAAGTAGAGCTGATTGGATTGTAAATGGCTTCTTGTGAGATTTCAAATGTCACAGGAAGGTGATCAGAGTCAAAGTCAGCATGAGTTACCAATTGGCCACACAGCTGACTTGAATCCGTTAAAACCAAATCAATTGTCGAAGGATTTCGAGTGGATGAAAAACAAATTGGGCCATTGGGATATTGAATAGTATAATATCCCGCAGAAAAATCTTCAAATAAAATTTTGCCGTTGGAATTGCTTTGAGCATTATTCCATGAGCGGTGTTTGGCATTGAAGTCACCAATTACGAAGAATTTTGATTTGTTGCGAGTCAGAATTTGAAGATCAGCTTTCAACAAATTCTTTTGCTGCCCATTGCATTGAAAAGGCAAATAGGCTGCAATGAAGGAAAATTGACCAAAATTTGTTTCAACAGAAACTCCCAAGGTTTCAAAAACTTTGGTTTCAAACGAAGAAAATAATTTATGTTTGATACGTCTATTAATGACAATGGCGACCCCACCATAGGCGCTGTCAAGACGATCATTTCTGTAGATAAAATAATTTGGATCTCGTTTAATGGAGAGTCCTGGTTTTAAATAGGTTTCAGTTATAATGGCAATATGCACATTATGAACTGTTAGGAAGTTGAATAATTCATCTTCCTTACCCTTTAGAGAGCGGGCATTCCAATTTAGAACTTTCACACAATTATTTAGATCCATTAAAACGGAGTCCGATAACAATTTTGTGTGTGTACTTTATCCCAACCTGAACAGCTTCTAGTATGGTATTTTCTTTGAACTTTGCATCAATCATGTAACGCAATTGTACAGTTGATAAATCGAAATCGGAAGAAGACATGCTACCTGAATCGGCAACATGACCGTTATTTTCCGTTGGGACATGGGTATAAACCTCATTTTGAGAAGAGAAATTTTGTCTACCAGCAGCGATGTTTGCATACGTAGGTACATTCGAAAAATTGGAATTTACTGAAGTGCTTGCTACCCGTTGACGAGCGGCAAAATTTGTTTGTGAATTGTGGTGGGTATGAATTGCTCGACCGGTAACCGGTTTCGAAATTTGAGCGTTTGAAAAATGTCTACCCGTCGAATCTGGGATCCGATTGGAATTTCCCGTCATCAATTTTGCACGGGAATTCAAAACTTTTTTGCGTGAAGGGCATTCCCAGAAATTGGATTTATGATTGCCCCCACAATTTGCACATTTAAATTTATTGGAATCTTCTCTCACAGGGCATGCGTCCTTGGCGTGAGAGGTTCCACCACAAATCATGCATTTAGCATCCATGTGACAATGTTTGGTTCCATGACCCCACTTTTGGCACTTACGGCACTGGGTGGGGTTTTGGAAATTTCCCCCAGGCCTGCGGAAATGTTCCCATGTAACACGGACATGGGACATAATACAGGCCTTTTCCAACTTTTCATATTATTTAGTTCACTTTTGTTAAAATGAACTAAATAAAATTCTTGAGAAATGCCCCTCTGGGAAGTACCAGAGTGGGATTTCTTTTTCATCTTAATTACTTGGACTGGTGAAAATCCAAGTAATTGAGAAATTTCAATTTTAATCTCATCCAGTGATTTATCATCACTGGGGAGACCTTTCAAGACGACTTTGAACAATCGCTCAGTTTTGTCGTCGTATGTGAAGAATTTATGGCGCTTCTCAGTTAAATACTGAAGAAGACGTTTGCGATCGTCGAAGGATCCCGGCAAAACGCGGCAGTCACCCTTCCTAGCAATCTGAAATGAAACCTTGATCCCCTGAAGGTTACTCAAAATCTCATTCCGGAAGCCAGAAAACTCGGCAACAGATACCACAATTGGCGGAATCCTTTGTTTCTTCGCATGAATCGAATCACCTGGGCTAGAGGTATATTCGATTTGCTCAATTTCATCATTAATCAAATCGAACTGATTGCTCAGTTCGATTGGAGAAGAAATGTTTCCGATATTAGAATTAGAAGGAATATCTGAATTCTCCAATTCTCTGAATTTTCCGCGCTTTGGCAGGACGGTCTTAAAACCTTGTTTCTTTGAAGGAAGTGGAGAATTCAGAGACTCCCCCTTCCTCTTGTTTTTATTTATGCTCATGGCTGAGCGTGGAGACGTGACCTTCTAAGAGGTTTTTTCCCAGAACGGTGTCCCTGCAGGATTACCACCGCTTGTCGGAATTTTACTTCCGCAAACGGGTCCAACGTAAAACGAAGGCACGGGTCCTTGCAAAGATCGTAACGGGATCAGTGGGTACAAATAGCGCTAAGAAGCACCGTTGAAATTAAAATAGCTTCGGGTAGTATTAAAAACTTCCTTCCGCAAAGAGAGAAAGAACCGCACAGCACGAAAGCACGATGCGGTCTGAAAAAAAAAACCGACTCTATTTGTGGTGTCCTTACAGTGGAAAAAGTCGACAATTTACAATATAATTAAGTCATAAAGTGAATAAAATAATATCTTAATAGTCAGTTTGCGTCGGATGACAGACCCAAAATCGACCCTAGCACGTATCAAAAAGGCTAGGGTTGTTTTTTACGAGTTTATGTAACATATGAAAATCCTAAGATCCTATAGCATACGACAAGGGAGCTTATGATTCCTTCTTTAAAAGGACCACCCAGAAAAAAGACAATGAAATGTATGATTATTTTTTCCTAATTCGTACGAATGCCAGTCATTGGTAAAAATAGTTGCCCTGCTATCAAAAAGTTTCTTTTTCTAATTCACTCCATAAATAATCATAACTACTTTGCTCCATAAATCTCAACCAAACAGCTCTAATAACCATTTTGAAAATCGATCTTTATGCCAGACGAGGTACAATCAAAATTGTCATATCTGAAAACGTCGTTCATGTTCAGAAAAGCATGATTTGTGCAACGTTTCTATAGAAATTTGAATTGAATAATACATTTTATAACTTTTGAAATGAATGACTTTTTTCAAATAATTTATTTAAAATTAGTTCTATCGAGGTACGTAGGCTTTCAACCCAATTGTGACGAACTTCTAATGTGTAAAAATGTTCTTCATAAATCAGAATCGTATTAAACTATAAACTATTACAAATAAATTTTTAACCAATTTGTGCAACGTATTTAAAGAAATTTGCATGATTTGATTTTGATATATAATACATATTTTACTTTTAATTAAATGATTCAGCTGACCTTTCCCGACTAACATTTTATGTCGTTCTTTTCTCTGTGTCAATTTTTTGACTAATTTGATGTCAAATTCCCCGAAGAATGAAGAAAACACAATTTTAAAAACATATTTATATTTAAAACACACATTTTTTTTCTCTTCAACAGTTAAATAGAAAATAATGACCATGACAACACACAGTAGTAATGTGGAGACATAGAAGTAATATGAAGAAGTTTTGCTCCAGCTTTCACTTTCGGCCTATTTCACATCCATGATCCAACACTATAAGTCCGTGTCACGGCAGACAATTAGACTGACATCGATCAATTAACGAATGAAACAACACCGGAGCGCGCCCGCCATTATCAATTTTGGATTTACACTTTTACGGCGGGTCGAAACATTTTGAAACAATCAACTCGTGGCATTTCCTGTTTAGCTGCACAACAAAAGGATTGCCTCTCCCTGATTGATCGAGCAGCGTGCGCTGCCCTGTTGCTGTTCGCGGGAAGGGTGTGCGACACTTGCATAACTCCGCGCATTAAACGCTTTTCGTAGGGTTGTGCATTTTTTTTTATTTCCTCCGTACAAGACGACGCAGTCGAAATCAAATAAATTTGTTTTCGCTTCTATTGAAATTTTTCACGCTCGTTTTACATTTTCCCACGCCCAATTATAAAATTTTGATTCGATTGTGATTAGATTAATATTAGGCAAATTTGAAGCATTGAGTGATAAACTTTATAAGTCGAATGTTATCGAATGTTTTGAACAGGTAAGAACCATTACCGGATTTTTATGTTTATTTGTTCTTAATCAGACGGAAATCGGCCCCTTTACCTAATGCGAGCTTTCTCTTTGCTTACATAAACCGCGTCGGCATCGCGCAAATCTACACCTCACCTTCTGTCTACTTGCGGTGGTTGTCAATCGGTCATTCTTGACGTAACAAGAACATTGTTGTGTTGTGATGAAAGAGCAGTTTCGGCAGAGCAAATCCAAGCTCGCGACGAACAAGCCGATATTCCTACCTATGCTGTCCTGCGAACGATTTCGATGGACTGATTTCCTTGCACTGCTGCAGGATGGCCTGCAGCCGACGAACACGGCCAAAATTGAAATGCAAATAATTGGACGTGAATGTATGCAAAAATGTCCCCGAAAGAGAGCACAATTCCTTTGAATTTGGATTTTTTAATTGGATGCAACCGCGTGTGAGTCTTGGGAAGCCCGTTGGACTGAGGCATGGGGTTTTGTTCGAATCGAACCGAAAATGATGGTTGATTTTTTTTCGAAACAGTTTTTACGTTTGTTACTTTTTTATCTGATATATCATGTGTTCGAGTTGGGTTTGTTGACTGTTGAACGTCTGTCAACCTCTCCGCTGTGGAGGAATCACTATTTTCTCAATCTTTCACCACTTCGATATGAGAAATATTTTGTAAAAAAAATGTTTTGTATGAGAGCTCAATGAGAGTTTTCTCCATGAAGTAAGATTAAATCTAAAGATGCGTTACATATGAGCTCCTACAAATGGAATTATTTCGTCATTTATAGGCAAAACATGATTATTTGAAATGCATCTTAGGAGGGCAGCAAATGATAAAAAGAGAAAATTCAGAGAAGTGATAAGGCAAAAATAAGAAATAGTATAAAGAACAAAGGAAAAGCAAGAAAGGACAAGTACTGAATGATAAATGAAGAACAAGACGTGAAAGGTGATAGGTAAGAAGCTGTGAGAAGTAAAAAAGCATATTCGATACAGTCGACTCTTCACATCTCGAAATTGAAGGGACCATCGAGAGTAGAGGAGATCGAGGAATGGAAGAAGCATTGAAATGGGTACAAGATACAAAAAGGCTCGTTGCTATGAAAAACGACAACAAAATAAATGTCATTTCTTGTTTTTGTTGTGTTCATTATTGACAAAAGATGGTCTAGTAGCCTAGATGCTTCATTATGTCGGGGGAAGTATTCGAGATTTAGAAAGCTACAATGTATGTGGATTGAAGGGACCGAGAGATCCTTCGACATAGGGAGAGATATCAGCACATGGAGAGATATCAGCACATGAACGAGATGTAGAAAGTTAACTGTATATAAGAAGTGAAAAACGAGATTTGAGAATCAATAATTATAAAATAGGAAGAGAGGCATGATAAGTGAAAAGCGAGATAAAAAAGATTGGAAGTGAGAAATCAAATATAAGAAAAACGAAGTCATAAAAATAAAAAGTGAGAGGTGGAAAAAGTTCTAAGGCATGAAAAGTGGTAAGTAAAAAGTTAGACGGGGAAGGGTCGTTTGGATGAAACCCCTTCGGCCGAAAGCCATTTTGCCGAATGCCTCTAGGCCGAAGAAACCATTAAGGACTGTTCAGTTCATAAAGAGGACACTTTGTATTGTCGATGTTTTTTAAACCATCGATCTTTTTCGAAATCTGTTTTCCTTTCGTTGAATATATTATCTGACCTTCTAGAAATTAAATCCAATTATCAATGAAACAATTCTAACTCAGAAATTTAAGATATTCATAACAAGCTCAAATTATTGGATGTTCAACAGCCCCAACAGTTTATTTTCCGTTTTCGGGCTGCCACAGGCTCAACTGTTACTAGATATCGACAAATCATTGACAGTGTGTTTCTTCTTCTTGATGATTTTGTTGACATGCGATTTACAATTCTTTTACAAACTGTCAATTTTGTCTATAAAAAATTCTGTTTCATAGGCTCTCGACTGTTTGAATTTCACTAATACATTTTTTTTGGCTTTCAGTCTTTACTGGCTATTAAAACGACATATTTCTTCTACGCCCGACGTTTCAATGGTTTATTCCATGAAAAAGATGGAATAAACCATTGAAACGTCGGGCGTAGAAGAAATATGTCGTTTTAATAGCCAGTAAAGACTGAAAGCCAAAAAAAAATGTATTAAAAAATTCTGTTGGAAAGCTTATGTTTACGCAAAATTTGAGAAGTTTTTACAATAGGCGCCATTTTGTTGGATCTAAACTCCTTTATCTCTTTTCAAAAAATACAGTTGATTGACTGTGTATTATAATATATGATAAAGCAAACTCCTGTCTGTATAGTATCGTTATGCAAAAGTGTCCTCTCAATAAACTGAACAGTCCTTAGGCTGAAACCTATCTGGCCGAAAGTCATTTGGCCGAAAGGGTCATTTGACCGATAGGGTCATTTGGCCGAAAAGGGCATTTGGTCGATAGGGTCACTTGGCCGAAAGGGTCATTTAGCCGAGAGAGTAATTTGGCCGAAAGGATCATTTGGCCGAAAGGGTCGTTTGGCCGAATAGGTGCGCGAAGTGAGTAGTGAGACGTTTCATTACCCACTTTGCACTACTCACCTTTCACAAAGAGAAGTGAAACGTCTCACTTTTCACTCCTCATTTCTCACTTCTCGCTGTAAAAAATGAATAGTACAAAGTGAGTAGTGAGACGTCTCTTTACTTCCTTTGCACTACTCAATTTTTACGGTGAGAAGTGATACCACCGACGAACCGACGTGTCACCCCATCCAGCTTTTTAAGCTAGCCATAAACCTGGTCAGGGGTGATTCAACTATGACAGATGCTGTGTACACTTTTTTTATGCCACCATCGTAGTAGCCTCTCATTTAAAGTTTGTTTTGCAACCTGTCAAATATTTTCATATGCTAAATACTTAACACAAATCAAGGTAAATTATTTTTATAACATAAGCAATAATTATTCTATATTTTAGATGTCCTGAAATCACGCTGTTTAACATATGATAGACCAAAATAGCTGATATTTTTTGGACAGTTGTCTCGTGAGTCGTGGAGAATCCTAACGATACCGGAAGCTCCGAGTATGGTGTAGCACGGACGACATCTTCGAACGCCAGAGTCTGCAAAACAGATATACCGTACCAACTTATAATAGTTGCTAACGATAGGCCATAATATAGTCAATTACTTCAATCTCTACTATTTAATATTTGTTATATTTGCAACGTATCATATAGGATAATATGAGAATATTGATTAAATGTTGGATACTGACTGATGCAGCCTTCGATCTTAAGTGTATCTGCAGTATTATAATTACAAGACCAGGCGATATGTTTACCATCTTACATTCGTAAATGGTGCGAATAAAACGGTAGAGTTGGGTAGAGTGAATCCTATGATTTCTGTTCCAAACAGGTCATATGTCCTACGAATGGATGCGCCACTTCTTTTGCACCACATTTACTGCCGCCGCACGCAAAATTGTCCCATAATGATATGGATTTGTATCAATGTAGGACAGTTATGCTTGTGTACAACTGCCGCACGAAGTATAACATGCTGAGAAGCAGCGTAGCAGATAAGCAAATAAATTATAAAGGTTTCGATTTGCTGTGTACAACTGAGTTTGGAGTTCTAATGGAACAATTCATTCAATTGTTCGGGGTACGATATAATATTATATGAGACTTATTATTTGAAAAGTTCTATCTAGTATTTAGAAAGCGGATTTGTCAAAACCAGGCCCAAAAAGTTATCAGAAAGACCATTTAGAAAGAAAATTATCTGCTCCCAAGGATTATGAGATCCTGCCGCCTGAGTCTTGAGCCCAGTCAAAAATGTAACTTGAACACCACATTCGGTCGGATAGAGCACAGCAAATAATTTTATTGATGAATGAGCGGTCTACCCCTCACTTTTCTCATTACAATTTTGCAGTAATTTCTTCGGAAAAGTCCGTCGATATGGGAATACCTAAAATGAATTAAAGTGTAGATAAAAGGATCGAATATTGATTTTCAGGAAGAATTATAAAAACTTGTTGTTGGTTACAATACGTTGTCAAGTAAATAATCAGTACATTCAAAGTTAATTGCCTATATGCCGGGTATTAAGCCACCCGGAGTGGAAATTAATTACTATGTCTGAAACTTGATTATGCATATGTACAACATGTGATAGATTTAGTTCGGAAAAGGTATTGGAGGGTAACCGCCCCTTCGGTGGGGTTTGATCCCACGACCCCAGTTCGCATGACAGGTGCTTTCCCTACTAAGCTACGAAGGACCTCCGTCGTCCACCGCAGCTTAGCGGGTACTGATGAAACCAAATTCCCAGCACCAGGTACCGGCCGATCTCTCGCAATACATTTTCAGAACTAACTCTCTCAAATGTATTTTTGTACACAATGTCAACCAAGTAGGATGAGTATTTAATATTGTCCGGCTCCTACACACTTGCTTCATCAGCAACGGCGCTCAATGAAGTAGGGTTGTGTGAGGTTGTGCCAGTTTGGTCGTCAGATCCCAACACGACCACACAAGCGAAGAGAGATCGCCACTCGAGAAGTAAATAATCACTTTTCCGACATATACTTTAGCATGCTATGATCTAGTTATAAAAATTATAGTGTACAACAGTAATGTCAAAAGGGGTGATTCAAAATTTATAGCATTCCGTGCTTAAAAAGCTGGATAGAAAATAATTCAAATTTACTGGCCTTGATGAAAAATCATCGAACACTACCGCCACCACCATAATGGCTCGCGAAGTTTTCATAGCTCAGCCACCAACACATAGCAGCGGAGTTGTGTCTTAGCTCATTTGACAGGAGCGATCGCCCGCAAAAGCGAATGACCGTTAAAAAGTGTGAGACAATCAGAGAGCGCCAGTGACACGTCGGTTCGTCGGTGGTGATACATCGCACTTTTCACTCCTTATTTCTCACTTTTTGCTGTCACGCTGAGACGTCTCACTACTATTTCTCACTTTTTAAATGACCTTTTCAGCCAAATGTCTTATTCGGCCAAATGCCCTATTCGGCCAAATGACCATTTCGGTCAAACGGCCCTTTCGGTTAAATGATCCTTTCGGCCTAATGACCCTTTCTCCACCGATCGCATACTTTTGACCGAACGACAGAAATGATAGTTTGGCTGAAGGCCACAATGCTGAAAGTTGATTGACCGAATGTCAGTTGGCGAACAAACCATAAGGCCGAAACTCATCTGACCGAAAATGTCATTGGGCCGAAAAAGGCAAACGAACTAAAATATCGTTTGGCCGAACTTGTCATTTGATCGGAAAAGTCGTTTAGCCGAAAATGCCGTTTGGCAGACACGATCATTTGGAAGAAAAAGCCATTTGGTCGAATAAGTCGTTTGGCCGAATACTTCATTTGGTCGAAATGGTTGTTTTGCAGAAAGGGCCAATTGACCGAAAATATTACTTGTTTTGCAAATGGCATTGACCAAACAATATTTCTGTCCATATGACTGTTTCGGCCAGAGAACCGAGATCTGAAGAAAATAGCTTTGTCTAGTGTGCTGAGGTGAAAATATTGCAACCAATTTTAAACTAGCCTAGATATTAGCAAAAGAGAGCGTAATGAAAGAGAGTCTCTCATTTGGGCTTACGACGTTTTCAAAAATCACGCGAGAACTATTTCCGTACAAAGTTCTGATAATATCCAGATTTTATTTAAAAAAGACGAGCGCAATAAGAAAATCGCCACACCGGTGGTTCACGCCGCCGCTGGCTGAAATGCTTTTGGCGTGACGCCCAAAACGTCGCCGTTGACATCGATTCTGTGCGGAGCTATATGTAAATCTGAAAGCACTGCTGCTAAAGCTTCACACTTAAATTTTTCCACCGATCTCGGCTGTGCAAATCTCGGTTTAAGTTCGTTTGCTGGAATATCGGCTGAATGAACGTATGTTTACGGTGGCTCCTTTGAGTGCCGCAGTAAACAAACTAATTTTTCAGCTGAGATGTCAGCAGAAAGTCACTAACCGAGCGCTCGGCTGTGCGTATCTCGGCAAAAGAATCAAAATATGCCGAGCTGAACTGAGTGTGTTGACTTTACGTGTGACCCCTTGATGCGTTACGTTTGCCGACGTCTCATCGAGCAAGCATTCACTCGCCAAATGCGCGCGGCTTTCGAGTGCTAGCAGTTGAAGAGGTAAGACCGTGTAGACGTTGATGCGTGACTGGGTGATTCCTAAGAGTTGAAAAGATAATGTTGATGCCACGCTCATGACAGTATCTTTTGTAATCTTCGCCGTTGAAAGGCGGTCCATTGTCGGATTTAATACTTTGAGGAAATCCTTCCTTCTCAAATATTGCATCCAAAACTTTCCTGGTGTTTTCAAAGTTAGTAGATTTCAGCGGTTTGGCGATTATATATCTCGACCGATAATCGACTATCACTAAAATCGAAATGCCTCCAAATTTTAAATATGGGCCGTTGAAATCAACGGCAATTGTTTCCCATACCGACTTCGGTGCAAAAACACGTTGCATTGGTGTCGGTTTTTCGGGCTTTCCAGTTGTTGCGCATACTTTGCAAGAATTAACCCATGTTTCCGCGTCTTTGGTCATGTCCGGCCACCATACCCTTTCTCTCAAAATGCTCTTGAGCTTGGCTATTGATGGATGGCCTTGATGAGCTATTGCTAATGTTTTATGGCGAAGACTTTCTGGAATTATCGCACAACCAGTCTTCGTCAGGATTCCATTCCGCATGTTCAAGTCGTTCTTAAGTACCTTGAATTTCCGTAGATGGCTTGGCCATGAGCCTGAAGCCAGAGAATCATTGACCTGTTACATTAAAAAAACTTATAGTTACATACTAAGATTTAAAAATTAATTTACCTCCTGCAGTTGTTGATCAGTGTTTGTAGCTTCTCTGATCTGGTCTTCTGTCATGAACCTTATTTCGTTAGCTTCAAGGCAAGCTATTTCCCATGGGCTGTCGGCTTCTTCGAAAGGGCCGTCATCACCGTCATACAGCCTTGAGGATGGGTCTGCAATGTTCTCACGCCCACGCACATATTCAACGTTGAAGTTGTACGGACTTAGCCTGAGCGCCCATCCATCAGCCCTATTGAGTGCCCGCTTAGAGTTTTCTCGTGATCTATTCAAGATAAACGTAAAACCCTGCGCATCAGTTCGCAGCGTGAAAGTCCTTCCAAGCAAAAAGTAGGCAAAATGCTCTACGGCCCAGACGGCTCCTAGAGCCTCGCGCTGGTTTTGAGGATAGCGTTTCTCAGTCGCCGTTAATGACTTGGATGCAAAGCTAATAATGCGGTATGCTTGTTCGTTATCCTGCTGGACGAGGACAGCGCCGAGGGCATTTGGCGAAGCATCCGTGTAAATGATGGTTTTCTGACTTTCGGAAAAGTATCCCAGAGATGTAGTGCAGTGTACAATCTTATCCTTCAGAAGTTCAAAAGCTCGATCCTGTTCCTGACCCCAGTTCCATTCATTTGTACTGATGACTGTCCACAATGGGCTTGCAATCTCCGCAAAATTCTTGATGTATGAGCTCACAAAGGATGCAAGCCCCAAGAAACTTCGGAGCTCTGAAGCTGTAGAAGGAGCTCTGAATTTACGAATATCTTTGATCTTCATTTCATCGATGTTGAAGCCATTTTCGTCAAGTTCGTGACCAATGAATTGAATTCGGGTCTTATCGAATTCACATTTGCTAGAGTTTATGGTCAAATTGTTCGTCTTCAGAATTTCTAAAACCTGTTTTACAGTTTCACGAAGGTTTTCTAACGTATCCGCGAAGATGAGCACGTCGTCGATATACACGATGATATTTTCGACGCTTCCAAGTATCCGGCACATTTCTCTTTGGAAAATCTCCGGAGCACAATTTACCCCGAACATTAATCGGGTAAATCTATACATTCCATTTTCTGATAAGAATGTGGTCATGTCTCGTGATTCTTCGTGGAGCTCCAGATGATAAAAAGCGTTCGTCAGATCGAGCTTTGAGAAGAACTTTGCACCATGAAGCTTGACCTTCATTTCCTCCAACAACGGTAGTCGAAAGTACTCTCTTTTAATAGCTCGATTAGGTGCCCTCATTGCATGAGTATGTATCTTGTATGGCAAGCACAGTCGGTGTGCGGCAGGTACAATAATAGATACGGTATGCCCAGGGAGTCTGGAATGTTGCGCACTCGAAAACATCCTATGCTGGACTGAAATCGCATTCGCCATCCCCGAATTAGTATTTTTTTGTTCACAAGGAGACCCAAAAATGATCTACACGCCTTTGTTTTGAAAACAATTTGATAATTTGACAGATATAAACATGAAATGAAAAAATACCATCAATAATACGCGAAAAATACATGTCATATAGTAAAAATACGCGGAAAATTCAATTAATGATGAATTCAATACACTATAATACAAAAATACTTCAATACGCCAAAAAATACGTAAATTCAAAATAATTCCTAATTACGCCTTTTCCATTCAGGCAGATGAATCGTAAATACGTGAGTTGACAGCCCCTCGCTTTCGAGAAGAAGGAGAATGTGCGGAGCTATATGTAAATCTGACAGCACTGCTGCTAAAGCTTGACTTTACGTGTGACCCCTTGATGCGTTACGTTTGCCGACGTCTCATCGAGCAAGCATTCACTCGCCAAATGCGCGCGGCTTTCGAGTGCTAGCAGTTGAAGAGGTAAGACCGTGTAGACGTTGATGCGTGACTGGGTGATTCCTAGGAGTTAGAGACACACAGATTCCATTCAATGCTTACATGGTATAGTTTTATGTATTACACTATTCACAAAAATACGACTGTCAATATTAATTCCGGTTCTTTATCAACGAATGTATTTCTATCTTGCTAAGAGTGACTGATTTTTCCTTGTTTTTTTATTTTCCATAAACATGCATAGTCAAACCTACAAATGAAAACTACAGTTTTCAAAATCCCAAATTCCTTGTTTAAACATCCGAAACAGACGTTACTCTTAGAATAAATTGGGTTCAAAATTATGGTCAAAGAAATATAAAATTACTAGCAGAATGTACCCTGCGTTCCTCGGGTTTTTAACGTTTAACGTTCGAAATTACATTTTCTGCATTGATTGCACGTAAAAAAATAACCTTAGGGAGGGTATACCAATTGTCGCCAAACATAATAACAAATATTTTTAAAAAAATAAGTAAAAGACATGTGGGTGGACTTTATATATCAAGCGAAAAGTTTTACTTCCTGCTCCTTAGAACAGCTGTGAAAACCGCAATAAAATTTGTTATTATCCTCAAAATTGATTAATCCATAATAGGAACGCAAGCACCAGTTGTGGCACTATTCTTAATTTTGGTTCCTTATTTGGCAAATCCCATTGTTTTCTTATGGGATTGTTCAAATTGGGACCACTAGTGCGACAACTGGTGCAAAGAACATCAAAAATTAAGCAAAATCAATTCTTACAATTATGCTTTGCTTGGAGGATATCAAAGGCGTTATCTTATCATATGAATATGCTTTATCGATATGAACTTGATTTGCATTGATTTGATTGGCCATTTGGCATATAAAAAGCACTAGTGCGACAACTGGTGCTATAGCCACAACTGGTACATCTAGCCTATATGTTATGTCAAAAAACCATTCGAAAATACTTATACTCTTCATTCTGCCACCTAATGAATGATTCCATATCAAAAAGCTAATAACATTCATAAGTTAATGAAAAGTATAAGTTTTGGAATGTATGTGACTAATGCGATGTACTGTACCGCTCATAAAAAAATCTACTACTCCGCTTATTTTTAATCGCGACAGAAAATGAGCGCCAGATAGTCGCCTAAGAAAAACATACCACCAGAAAAAAGCTAGTTTGATATTTTTGAAAATTTGGCTGATACGTCGTGGATATTGGCGATAAATGCTTTGATAGCACGTGCTATTTGTACTGAGGACAAATTTTTCACATCTATGAGAGCCTTGGAAAATGAGTACGAGAGTTGTCATTTTGTTGCAAGGCACAATACACCCGATTCTTTTTAACACGGATTATTTTCACACGGATTTTTTTTTACACGGCTTTTTTTACACGGATTCTTTTGGTGAAGAAATCTTGTGAATCGGTCATCCCGTTTGAGAGTTACAGGGGTTAGGCAAAATGATTGAGATAGGCAAAATTTGGCCCAAATTCAAATCCTTATAACTTTCCGAAAAATTGATGAAATTGGACAAACCGGAAGCATTCGACGGCAAATTTAGTCAAGATTTAGGAACATGTGCGGTCACGACTACTGGCCACCGGACACCGGAGATGTTCCGGATTTTCGGAGGCCATGTCAAAAACACATTTTTTCTGCCGCTCGTATTTTTGTGTGGTTTAAAGTTAGATCGATAAACATTATTTTCCTAGAAACTAGATCTTATTGAAAATTGAATGCGGGCTGTTGCGCTAAGATCCGTTGAAAAACATCCGAGATATGGCCATTTCAGTAAACCTGGTTCCGGATACTATGGTCAATTTTGTGTATCCTTCCAATCACGTATATATTATCCGGTACCATATCAATATTGGTATCAAACTTCAAGATTTTTCATGGAGATGCTTCAGGAAGCATATTCAGGACGATCAGTTGCCCTGACCACTCTGTGGTAGGTTCCAGGTGCCCCGGGGGAAGTGACCAATTTGAAAAACGTTCAGAACCCTATCAATATGGGTATCAAACATCAATATTTTTCATGGAGATGCTTCAGGAAGCATATTCAGGATGATCAATTGGCCTGACCACTCTGTCTGATGATCAAGTGCCCCGGCGGAAGAGGCCAATTTGAAAAACGTTCAGAACCCTATCAATATGGGTATCAAACTTCAAGATTTTTCATGGAGATGCTTCAGGAAGCATATTCAGGACGATCAGTTGCCCTGACCACTCTGTGGTAGGTTCCAGGTGCCCCGGGGGAAATGGCCAATTTGAAAAACGTTAAGAACCCAATCAATATGGGTATCAAACTTCAAGATTTTTCGAGGTGAAACTTTTAAATGCATTTTAGAACCAGCAGCTGTCATGACCACTGTTCGCAACCGCGAATACAGGGATTGCCCCCCTAGCAATGAAGAAAGCTGTTGAAACTCTTTTGCCTTCATCGGTATATAACGATCGACAGCAGAATCACCACCAGTCGCCACCGTATGTATAGGACACGGAATTCGGGTAGAGCATCGTTATCTCCCCATCGCATCGTCCGTTATCAGCGTATGTGATAAGGAGAGCAGAGAGCAGGTTGTCGGAGTTAAACCGATCTGACGAACCACCGAAGCGATCATCGTTGGAAGAAGGTCTCTCCGGTACCTACCCAAGAGAACATCGGCAGTCGCAACTAGATCACGGTCCGGGGCAGATCACGTCCAATATACACACGGTCGAGTGTTTTTTAATGTGTATAGATATAAGAATAGATTTTAGAAAATAAAGTTTGTCCAGCACGTAACTTAAATGTATTAAAGCCAGTGTAGTTGCCAGTTAAGAATAAATGTGTTTTAATGTACTATAACGAGTTGTGTGTTAAAAGAACCTATGCTATGGTGTCACTTCGAAATAAGGAAGAAACGATTGTGCTACAGTACTGCATGCGTGAATGCACGTTTCCCTTCCACCTCTAACTTTGGTGTCCAGTTGGTTGCCCCCTCGCCCAGCAGCTATTGAAGGAATTTCGGATCAGGTAAAGGGGCTCAATCGTTCATTTTGGTCCTTCGAACCGGATTCTGGGACCATCTACGGAACTCGTTCAAACCGTCGGCACTGGGTCGACACACATTCGTTTGGATTGGACAGGATTAGTGCTAGAAAGCACCATTGTGAACCCATATTTGAGGGAGGTCAGTGTACTGAGGTCAGTGCACTAGAGTCAATGCAGATCAACAACACAGCAACCATTGCACTCGGGGACAAAGCTTGCCGCTTGACTTTGTTGGCGTCGCTTGGCTAGCACGCCATCGCTATTGGACAGGGAAGCTCGAAATTGTATGATCATCTTCGATTCTGGAATTCAACTGGAATTGCATGCTACTACAACTGAAGAGTGGCCTTGCAGTTAATTCAGATTTAGGATCTTTGAAGCGACTACACGGATTTGGATTCGATCTGCTTCTTCAACCGCTGGACTGGCGCAACGCTTTCTTTCTCAGGTAATTAAGTTAGAATAGTGTATGTCCAGCCGAAGCATTTCCTTCAGTATACTAATGCCAACGTTTCGACCTTCTTCTATGGACTTGTGATCATCTACGGACCTACGGCAAGGAAAACCATTACATACCATTGGCATTCCGCCAATTTGGATTTGGTATCGGTACATTTATAACTTTCGTCGTCAAGGACCATCAGGAACCGCCATTCAAGAAGGACGTTTTTTTGGATTAACGCTCGTTTCGAAGTTGCGATGATTCATCGGGGCCACTACTAAACCAGTTACCAAAAGGATCGGCGTTAGGATTCCATTTTGCTGCATGTTAGCTGGCTAAGATTGGAAGTGCTACAATTAGTTTTCTCGGGTGAGTGAACATAATAGTATATTGCCGAAGCTAGACGCAGATAAATACACCATTTTGAATGAAAATCTATCCTCTTCAACTTGCCATTTTCCTGCTGAGCCCTGAATGCTCTTTTGAGCGATCCATTCACAAATTTGGTTGACTTAATCGGATAATCGGACTTCGTCGGGAATTGCACCACTGCTGGTATCTCTAGGTGAGCTTCCGCAGTATATGCCCGGCCGAAGCCGACATTTTTTGGTTATTACACCGCATATTCTCCTATTCGCCATTCGCTTCTATTGGTTGAACTGCTCGGACTCGTCGGTTAATTGGAATTCATCGAGAATCACACGGCTGCTGATTTCCTCAGTCTAAATCATTGGTGGATTTATTCGGATCCTGCTGCTAATCGGACTTTGTCGGGATTGGCACCACTGCTGGTTTCTCCAGGTGAGCTTCCGCAGTATATGCCCGGCCGAAGCCGACATTTTTTGGTTATTACACCGCATATTCTCCTATTCGCCATTCGCTTCTATTGGTTGAACTGCTCGGACTCGTCGGTTAATTGGAATTCATCGAGAATCACACGGCTGCTGATTTCCTCAGTTAAAATCATTGGTGGAATTATTCGGGCCATTCAGAAGATCGGACTTTGCCGGGAATTGCACCACTGTTGGTTTCTCCAGGTGAGCTTCCGCAGTATATGCCCGGCCGAAGCCGGAACTTGTTGGTTACTACATCACGAATTCTCTTCTTCGCCGTCCTCTTGCTCGAGTCATTGGTGGACTTCCGGATAATTGGAGCTTTGTTAAGAATCGCACGACTGGTGATTCCCTAAATCAATTGGTGGATTTATTCTGATCCTGCTGCTAATTGGATTTTGTCGGGAATTGCACCACTGCTGGTTTCTCCAGGTGATCTTCCGCAGTATATGCCCGGCCGAAGCCGACATTATTTGGATACTACACCGCACTTTCTTCTCTTCGTCCGTGTTATTCTTCGAGTATTGGTGGAATCATTCGGACAGATTCGGACCGTACAGAGAATCGGATTTCGTCGTGAATTTCACCGCTGCTGGTTTCGTAAGGCTGTTTATTTGCGAATATTGAAGGGAATCACAGTTGTCTGTCGGTCACCATGAAACCTGAACCCAAGAAACAACCGACGATGCGGGCTCTGACTGCGAGATTGAAGGAGATCCAGCTGTCATTCAGCGACATTGACAGGTTCGTCCAATTATTCAAGGAAACCACTACCACAACCGAAATCGAGATCCGTTTGAGTAAGTTGGATGAGCTTTTATAACATTAGAGGAGCATGCCACTTACCTTTCCTCAGGGGCTGCCTACTCTGACATAGGAGAGTTAAGATTAGGTTGGGCCCGCGCCGTCGCTCTGCTCACCGCCGGTGGATATTGGGTGGCGATAAGGAATACTCGTTGTACGGGCGTCGGGGTAGGACAAATATTTCAGGCACTCAACATACACTCGCGTCGGGACGTGGTACCCGCGTCTCCGTTTGAGAATTCACCGGAACAGTGTCACTTTCACGGATCAGTCACGTTTTCGGGTATGGTCTAGACGGACGTTAACGTAATGTCGAAACGCGCACCATGGGGTTTTTCTCCCAATCTGTTGTCCCGTATCGCATTGGGCGGGAATTCACTATTCCTACAGTGCACTCTGCCGTAACACACCACACAACAGTCCCATTAAGCGTGCATATACGGGGATAAGAAACACACTCGTCCACCCGCTAGTTTTGGAGGGTAATTTCACGGAACACTTAACCGATCTCGAATTCTTCACTGGGCACCACTGGGCTAGATTTACTACCCGGCCACTTTTCACCGAGCACTCTACAATATATCCTCCAGAACGTGTTAGAGGGAATCGCACGAGCTCCGTGTGTGTCGTTCACTGGTTTTGGCACGAAAGAGACTCCGCACTGGGCTCGCGGCCCCACATCCCGAACAAAATTATCATCTTCTTTTTCTCCCTTCTTTCTTTTTCGGCGATTTCCGTAGCCACACGCATACCAACCGTAGTTCGGTATTTGGTAGTGGGGCTCCAATCGATTTGGTAGCGAACGGCGTATAAATGGGCAGATACAAATCAATAAATTTTAACAATATTAAATCTAACTCCTAACTACAAAACCAAAGTACATATAATTTTATTTTCACTTTAATTAAATACTAATGGGACATGGGCTCATGTAACACTTTGGGAGAACTTCAGTGTGGCTTTGGTTGACATATTTTCCCACGAAGAAAACAACCCGGATAGCACTTCGGTCGAAAAGGAGCGGATGGATTTTAGCGACCGATATTATCAGCTGAAATCATTTTTGATGGACAAGCTCAAAGATTTGCAGAAACCACAGGAATTGGAGAACTCTGTCGGGGGAAGTGATGGATCGTCGCATGGAAACATGGACCACGTGCGTCTGCCACAGATTACCCTACAAACATTCAACGGGAACATCGATGAATGGTTCAGTTTTCGGGACCTTTTTAACTCGCTCATTCATTGGAAGGCGGAACTCCCTGAAGTGGAGAAGTTCCATTATTTAAAAGGATGTCTCAAGGGGAACCAAGAGGGTTGATCGATCCACTGCCTATAACAAAGGCCAATTACCAGGTGGCCTGGGATCTGCTTTTGAAGCGGTATAATAACAGTAAGCAACTGAAGAAGCGGCAGGTCCAGGCCCTCTTCAAGTTGCCTACTCTTACCAAGGAATCCGGAGCTGACTTGCACATTCTTCTTGAAGGCTTTGAGAGAATTGTGCAGACTCTGGATCAGGTCATCCAGCCGACCGACTATAAGGACCTTTTGCTGGTGAACATCCTTACGACTCGTTTGGATCCAGTTACTCGGAGGGGGTGGGAGGAGGCCTCATCCACCAAGTTGCAGGACACTCTTGACGATTTACGGGAATTTTTGCAGCGGAGGGTTCAAGTTCTGGACTGTTTGCAGCACAGATGCAACAGACGTCAAAACAAAAACCGCAACAAATAAAAACCAGCTATAGTTCAGCTCAAGCGTCAAGAGCTCGTTGTGCGTTATGCTCAGCTGACCACTTTCTTTACTATTGTAAAGAGTCCCAGCGATTATCAGTTGGAGATAGAGACAATTTCCTGAAATCAAATGGACTATGTCGGAACTGCTTCAGGACGGGGCATCAGGCGAAGGATTGCCTGTCGAAATACAGCTGCAAAAACTGCAAGGGACGGCACCATACTTTGGTATGTTTTAAGTCAGCAAAGGAGAAGTTTGGCAAGAATACGGTAGTTGCTGGGGCAACGTACCTTTTACTCCTGAAAATCAACCGGAATTATCCAGTTCATCTTCCAAACATGTGGCTCACATGGCGGCTACAGAGTCTGTAGTGTCCGCTACGGCTCAACAACATTCGCATCAAGTTTTGCTGGCTACGGCGGTGGTGTTAATTGAAGACGATATAGGAAATCGTATTCCAGCACGGGCGCTGTTGGATTCCGGGTCGGAAAGTAATTTTATTACGGAGAATTTATGTCAGCAAATGAAAGCTACGCGAGATCAAGTGGATATCTCCATCCTAGGCATTGGGCAAACAGGTACAAGGGTCAAACAAAGGATACATGCAACGGTTCGATCTCGCTTATCTTCGTTTTCATGTGCGATGGATTTCTCATTCTTCCAAAGGTGACTGTGAACCTTCCAACCACAACTACCAACAAGCATAACTGGTCATTTCCAATTGGAGTTCAACTAGCAGACCCAGCGTACTTCGAACGCAAAGGAGTTGATCTAGTACTCGGTATAGAATCCTTCTTTGATTTCTTTCAAACGGGACGGAGGATTTCCTTGGGTGCAGGGAATCCCTCTCTCAACGAATCTGTTTTCGGCTGGATAGTAAGCGGTGGTATTTCGGCGCCTAACCGCTTGACCTTGACATGCTGATTTCTCGATTCTGGTCCTGCGAAGAAATGGAGTCAGGCAAGGCTCTTTCGCCTGAGGAAAGGAGGTGTGAAGACAGCTACATTCGTACAGTTCAACGAAGTTCAGATGGTCGGTACACCGTCTCATTACCGAAGCAGGAAGAAGCCATCTCGCGGTTGGGAGATTCTAGGAATATCGCATATCGGCGCCTTCAAGGGACTGAACGGCGTTTGGCTCGGGACCCATCGCTCAAAAAACAGTACCACGACTTCATGGAAGACTACTTCAAGCTTGGGCACATGCGATTGGTGGAGGAAGCAGAATTGGAAGCTGTGAAGCGGTGCTATTTACCGCACCACCCCGTAGTCAAGGAAGCGAGCACTACGACTAAGGTACGGGTGGTGTTTGACGCCTCGTGTAAGACAGCAACTGGTGTATCACTCAACGACGTACTTCTGGCAGGGCCAGTGGTTCAAGAGGATCTCCGGTCAATTATATTGCGTAGCCGGACACGACAAATAATGCTCGTTTCGGATGTCGAGAAAATGTTTCGTCAAATTCTTATTTCTCCAGGGGATCGTCCACTCCAATGCATTATGTGGTGCACTTCATCCGATGAAGTTGCTCGTACTTACGAGCTCAGCACCGTAACATATGGGACGAAACCGGCGCCATTCCTGGCGACTAGGACCTTGCAGCAACTGGCCTTGGATGAGGAGAAAAGATTTCCACTCGCCGCAAAGGCGGCTCTCGACGACACATATATGGATGACGTGATAACTGGTGCGGATGAGGAGGAAACAGCAAGGGAAATGCGAATGCAACTGGATGCGATGTCAACAAGTGGTGGATTTCGGCTACGCAAATGGGCATCAAACTCTTCAGCTGTGTTGCAAGGCGTAAAACAGGAAGATTTGGCTATTCATACATCCGAAGGGATCATTTTGGATCCAGATCCCTCAATCAAAACTCTTGGTCTAACTTGGATGCCATGCACGGACACTTTGAAATTCCAGTTCAATGTTCCCAGTCTAGACCCTGGGATACCAGTTACTAAACGGACAGTGCTTTCTGTGATCGCCACGTTATTTGACCCTTTGGGTCTGTTAGAGCTGCTATAACATCGGCGAAGATTTTCATGCAGCTGCTCTGGACGCTGAGCGATGAAAACAATCAACGGCTGGGTTGGGACCAGCCCCTTTCTTCGACGGTGGGTGAGTCGTGGAGAAGACTTCACGAGCAACTTCCGTTGCTCAACGAAGTTCGTATAGATCGTTGCGTTATCATCCCGAAGGTTGCTTCAGTTGAGCTCCACTGCTTCTCAGACGCCTCCGAAAAGGCCTACGGAGCATGTTTATACGTGAGAAGTCAAAATGCTGTAGGGGAGGTGCAAATCCGTCTACTTACGTCTAAATCCAGAGTGGCACCTCTGAAATGCCAAACCATTCCCAGATTAGAGCTGTGTGGGCGCTTCTAGCGGCGCAACTATTCGAAAAGGTAGTACAGTCCATCAAATTCACAGGGAAGTCTTATTTCTGGACGGATTCAACATGTGTCCTACGTTGGATTGAGGCAATTCCAACTGCTTGGACCACATTTGTCGCAAATCGGGTTGCTAAAATACAGTCCATCACACAACATTCCCGTTGGAGTCACGTTCCAGGTGTTCAAAACCCAGCAGATCTTATTTCAAGGGGGATTTCGCCGGGAGATATTATCGGAAACAAGCTCTGGTGGCAGGGACCGAATTGGCTGACAGAAGCAGAAGACAAATGGCCAATTTTACCAGAAGGATCATCAACAGACGCAGGGGAAGAAGAAATGCGACGCACGACAGTCGCTACTACTAGTACGGCGACCTTTGAATTCAATCAAGAGTACATTGGCAAGTTTTCGTCTTACACCGATCTTGTCCGGCGCACTGCATATTGGTTACGCTTCATGACGCTTTTGAGAACTCCGAAACAAGAGAGAAAAGAATTTACGTTTCTGTCGACGACGGAACTGAATGAAGCTGAGAATATTCTGGTCCGCTTGGTTCAGAAAGAGGTTTTCGCAACGGAATGGAAGGCATTGTCTGAGCAAAATACTGTTCCGAGAAGATCGCCGTTAAGGTGGTTCAACCCATTCATTGCAGAAGATCAGCTGATTCGATTAGGTGGCCGGCTGAAGCATTCAATGGAAACCGAAGAGACAAAGCACCCGGTAGCTCTGCCTGCCAGACATCATTTTACACGACTGTTGCTGCGTCACTACCACGAACGTCTAATGCATGCAGGGCCACAACTATTGTTGAGCGTCGTTCGGTTGCGATTCTGGCCACTGGGAGGTAGGAGTGTGGCGAAGCAAATTGTTCACCAGTGCCTAAAATGCTTTCGCTCGAAACCAAAAACCGTACAGCAAATGATGGGAGATTTACCTTCGTCGCGTGTCACAGTGTCACGCGCTTTTCTACGAACAGGCGTAGATTATTTCGGACCACTATATATTCGACCAGCTCCAAGGCGGCCAATAGTCAAAGCATATGTGGCGATTTTTATTTGTATGAGCACAAAGGCGGTGCATATGGAGCTTGTCTCGGATTTGTCAACGGACAGATTCCTCCATGCTCTGCGACGGTTTATCTCCAGAAGAGGTCGCTGTACAGATATGTTTTCTGATAACGGCACCAACTTTGTTGGTGCCAGAAATCAACTTCGAGACCTTCTTGAAAGGTTGAAGGATAACAAGCATCACGGAACAGTATCAAAGGAGTTGGCGAAGGAAGGGATTCGGTGGCACTTTAATCCCCGAGCGCACCACATTTCGGCGGGTTATGGAGGCCGCAGTACGATCCGCTAAAAACCACCTAATGAAGGTCCTAGGAGAAACTCCGGTATCCCCGGAAGATATGTGCACGTTGCTAGCACAAGTTGAAGCATGCCTTAACTCTCGTCCTCTCACCCCTCTTTCCGATGACCCAAATGATCTCCAGCCGTTAACGCCTGCGCATTTTTTAATCGGAGAATCACTGCAGGCCCTTCCGGAACCAGATTTCACTAACTTACAAACTAACCGACTCAGTCTACTGCAGTTGATACAGCGTCGCCTGCAAGATTTTTGGAAACGTTGGAGGAGAGAATATTTGTGCCAACTACAAAGTCGCACAAAACGGTGGAAACCTCCCGTATCTATCGATGTTGGTGTACTCGCAGTCATTCATGATGATAATTTACCGCCTATGCGGTGGAAATTAGGACGGATTATCAAGATCCATCCTGGCTCGGATGGGACAGTGAGAGTAGTCACTTTAAAAACCACATCAGGGCTACTAACTCGTCTAGTGGAGAAAATTTGCATACTCCCTATGCCACCGGATAGCGATCGCAACAAGCTACAATCGTCAGAGCCAACAGTTCAAGACCAATGATTGCCTCCCTTTCCCGGCTCCGCGAAGAGGATTTTCTTTCTTTATTTGCAGAAACTTGGGAACTTTCTGGGTGGGTGAGAATGTTCGCAACCGCGAATACAGGGATTGCCCCCCTAGCAATGAAGAAAGCTGTTGAAACTCTTTTGCCTTCATCGGTATATAACGATCGACAGCAGAATCACCACCAGTCGCCACCGTATGTATAGGACACGGAATTCAGGTAGAGCATCGTTATCTCCCCATCGCATCGTCCGTTATCAGCGTATGTGATAAGGAGAGCAGAGAGCAGGTTGTCGGAGTTAAACCGATCTGACGAACCACCGAAGCGATCATCGTTGGAAGAAGGTCTCTCCGGTACCTACCCAAGAGAACATCGGCAGTCGCAACTAGATCACGGTCCGGGGCAGATCACGTCCAATATACACACGGTCGAGTGTTTTTTAATGTGTATAGATATAAGAATAGATTTTAGAAAATAAAGTTTGTCCAGCACGTAACTTAAATGTATTAAAGCCAGTGTAGTTGCCAGTTAAGAATAAATGTGTTTTAATGTACTATAACGAGTTGTGTGTTAAAAGAACCTATGCTATGGTGTCACTTCGAAATAAGGAAGAAACGATTGTGCTACAGTACTGCATGCGTGAATGCACGTTTCCCTTCCACCTCTAACTTTGGTGTCCAGTTGGTTGCCCCCTCGCCCAGCAGCTATTGAAGGAATTTCGGATCAGGTAAAGGGGCTCAACCGTTCAACCACTCTGTAGTAGGTTCCAGGTGTCCTGGGGAAGTGGCCAATTTGCAAAATGTTCGAAACCATATCAAAATGAGTATCAAAGCTCAAGTGCTTTCATGGAGATGCTTCAGGAAGCATATTCAGGACGATCAGTTGCCCTGACCACTCTGTAGTAGGTTCCAGGTGCCCCGGGGGAAGTGGCCAATTTGAAAAACGTTCAGAACCCTATCAATATGGGTATCAAACTTCAAGATTTTTTATGAAGATGCTTCAGGAAGCATATTCAGGATGATCAATTGCCCTGACCACTCTGCCTGATGATCAAGTGCCCCGGGGGAAGTGGCCAATTTGAAAAACGTTCAGAACCCTATCAATATGGGTATCAAACTTCAAGATTTTTCATGGAGATGCTTCAGGAAGCATATTCAGGACGATCAGTTGCTCTGACCACTCTGTAGTAGGTTCCAGGTGCCCCGGAGGAAGTGGCCAATTTGATAAACGTTCAGAACCATATCAATATGGGTATCAAACTTCAATATTTTTCGAGGTGATACTTCTTAATGCATTTTAAAACCAGCAGCTGTCATGACCACTCTGTAATAGGTTCCAGGTGTTTCGGGGAAGTGGCCAATTTGCAAAATGTTCGAAACCATATCAAATACTCAATACTCATTATCAAAGTTCAAGATTTTTCATGGAGATGCTTTTGGACTCTCCTGTCAAATAGAGTTCGCCGCCACACGAAGTTGACCATCTACAAAACGCTCATTAGACTGGTCGGCCTCTACGGCCACGAAAGTTGGATGTTGCTGGCGAAGGACCAACGCGCCCTTGGAGTTTCCGAATGGAAGGTGTTGCGGACTATTTATGGTGGGGTGCAGATGGAAGCCAATAGAGGTGGTGGTAGAGGCCAATGAACCACGAGTTGTAAATGTTAGGAGAACCACCACATGGTACAATTTTGGCGGTTACGGTGGGCCGGGCATGTAGCGAGAATGTCAGACGACAACCCGATTGAGATGGTGCTCGATTATGATCCGACCGGTACAAGAAGAAGAGGCGCGATGCGCTCACGGGGGATCGACCAAGTGTAAGATGGCCTGCCATCAATGACAGCAGGTCGCAAGCATGACTTAGCAATTGTGTGGGGTGCTATATCTTGACATGGCCATGGTCCTATTATGGCACTTAAGGGCAAAGTGAAGCCTGCCGATTATCAAATTATTTTGGAAGACAAGGTATTTGCTGATATGATGACAAATCCTGAATATGACGTCTGTTTTTCATTTTTGCGAAAGATCCGCAAGTCGCGTTCCACTTGGTCGATCCACCGTGACTGCTGCACGCCTCTTCCATTCGGAAACTCCAAGGGCGCGTTGGTCCTTCGCCAGCAACATCCAACTTTCGTGGCCATAGAGGCAGACCAGTCTAATGAGCGTTTTGTAGATGGTCAACTTCGTGCTGCGGCGAACTCTATTCGACAGGAGAGTCCAAAATCTCCATGAAAAACCTTGAACTTTGATGCTCATTTTGATATGGTTTCGAACATTTTGCAAATTGGCCACTTCTCCAGGACACCTGGAACCTACTACAGAGTGATCATGACAGCTGCTGGTTCTAAAATGCATTTAAAGGTATCACTTCGAAAAATCTTGAAGTTCGGTACCCATATTGATAGGGTTCTGAACGTTTTTCAAATTGGCCACTTCCCCCGGGGCACCTTGAACCTACTACAGAATGGTCAGGGCAACTGATCTTCATGAAAAACCGTATTGATGGGGTTCTGAACGTTTTTCAAATTGGCCACTTCCCCTGGGGCACCTGGAACCTACTACAGAGTGGTCAGGGCAACTGATCGTCCTGCATATGCTTCTTGAAGCATCTCCATGATAAATCTTGAAGTTTGATACCAATATTGATTTGGTACCGGATAATATATACGTGATTGGAAGGATACACATAATTGACCATAGTATCCGGACCAAGGTTTACTGAAATGGCCATATCTCGGCTGTTTTTCAACGGATCTCAGCGCAACAGCCCGCATTCAATTTTCAATAAGATCTAGTTTCTAGGAAAATAATGTTTATCGATGTAACTTCAAACCACACAAAAATATGAGCGGCAGAAAAAATGTGTTTTTGACATGGCCTCCGAAAATCCGGAACATCTCCGGTGTCCAGTAGCCAGTATTCGTAACCATGCATGTTCCTAAATCTTGACTAAATTTGCCGTCGAATGCTTCCGGTTTTGTCCAATTTCATCAATTTTTCAAAAAGTTATAAGGATTTGAATTTGGGCCAAATTTTGCCTATCTCAATCATTTTACCTAACCCCTGTATATTGCCTTAAAGGCAATCCAAACTCATTTTCATGGGTTAGACAGATACATACACCTTTTGGTAGTATACTATACATTGGCATTCGCTTGCTCTTGCATTTTCGACATAATCCCACAAATGAATCTCCACAGATGCCGCCCACAAGAAATTGCAAGAAAATGTACTTTCCCACAACAATGCTCAGGCTGAGGTCTGATGTCACCAGCCCCATCCGGATTTGGTGCGTGATAGGTACTCGACACCGCCACCGCTCGGGCAGAACGCGGTCCGATATTTTCGCTGACATTAATCTCTAATTAGCATTTTTGACACTTACAAACTCATTGGCTTGCTCGAATGTCCACAAAACAACAAAAGACTTCAACGCTCTTTCGCGCGAGCGAGGAACCCCTTCCACCGTGCGCTTGCTCTTGCGAAAGACACTCGAACCGTATTGCGTCGGCTTTTTATTTGGGCAATAACGTCAGATTGATTCCCGAAAAAAAAAATACACGCGAAAAACTTTAACCTCCGTCGACAGCAGAACTTTTCCCCATATATGGAAACGAATGGTCCCGTTATGTGATCGCTTTTACGAATGCTTATTGCGTTTATTTTCTATAGCGCTGAAAGGGGCATTACGGATTTTTCGCAACTCAAAGAGTACCATAAACAATCATATTTCCCCCAATTCCCTTACATATTTTTTGTGGGAGGCCAATCCAGATACCAGCGACTAGAGATTAACAAAACTGATGCGAATATCGGTCACCGTTCCCGTCGTCGACGACGACAACGAACAGGATCGGGGATAAATTTCCATACGGATTTCGAGTCCCCGACGGCGATGATGGTGTGCAGTTCAGTGGGGATATGGTAAACATTTATTACAAAAGAGGTGTGACTGCAATTATGTGCAGATCCTTTGCCTAAATCGACGACTGAGTCAGCGGGAGCTCGTGTGCCGTTGCAGCGCATATCGGGTTATTATTATGATGATGGCAATGATGATGCCAGTTGGCAGTAAATCACACCTCAGGGCTCGATCGTAGCCTCTCTTGCTCATGTCGAGCTTAACTGAATTATATTGTTTATTTCTTTCAAGAATGGGTGAAATAGAGATTTTTGGAAAAGAAAGGTAGAAATCCATAGTTTGTTAAAATGGTTATGGAATCACAGCTTTAAGGTGAAGGTGGGTTGAGTACCAAAACAAAGCTTTGAAAGTATTTGTACAATAAAAACTGTTATATACTGTAGTAGTATTGGTGTCGTATTAAAAAAAACAAAGAATATTAGTAGGGTGGTTCAAAAAACGACCCAGCACCACCACGCTCACTCGATTCCGTGTCCTCCAAAAACCGATTTGAACAAAAAGTGGTTGAGCGCATGCCGGTTCAAGTTTGTATGAAAACTAGCATGGAAACTAAACCTTTTATTACGCTGGCTACAGTGCCTCCCCTCCATACGCTGACGAAAAGAGAACCCACATAGCTGAAAGCAACATTCCAGGGACTTTACTGAAAGAAAACCGCACCGCAGGAAAGATCCAATGATTACGTAAGGGGTCGTACACTTATTACGTAAGCAATTTTTCTGGGTTTTTCGACCCCCCCTCCCGCCTTGTAAGATTTTTTCATACAATTGATTTTTTATTTATATGGATCGTAAGATATTGACCGACCCCCCTCCCCCCATAAGTGCTTATGTATTATGTGTACGGCCCCTAACGCAAAAATAGCATTTTATACCCCACTCACCCCCATGTCACACTTTTTGTATGAAGCATCTGCCCCTGGTGCGATAGTGTAGACTAGACTAGACTAGCAGTATCTGCCCTTGGTGCGATAGGAATCACAGACAAATTCTGGGTATTTTGTTGAATTGCACGTTTTACTGATGCCTTCTGAGAAGCCTAATGATCATGCTAAAGATTCGCAACCTCGATTAAAATCGACTCGCAACTATTGAAACGACCATTCAATATGGATTGTCTATGGAGTTGAAGCTCTTGAATATTTCATCGAGTCATATGGTCTCCCCCCTCGCCAGGGCCCAATGACGAAGCACCACAATCAGAATAATGTTAAATTCAACCTCGCCATATAAACTGTCATACAAACCTGAAACGACTTGTGCACGGTAAGCCTCTATTTAAACCAGCCCAAACCATCGGATGACACCCAAATTATAAATCACAATCGACTGAACGTGGCGGAGCAAAATTATTTTTTGAGCCACCTTAATTATTAGTCTGATGCTGCCGGCGCCGTTGTTTATATTTACATTCGCTCCGCGATCAGTTTTTAATCGTTCTTTTCGGGCAAAAATAGCAGTTTATATTAAGTTCTCGGTTTAAACAAGTGACTGATTTCGAAAAGTGATGTTTAATTTGCATTCCATCAACATTTCGGGCTCCTCATGTGCGGAGAAGTGAGTGAAAACTTGATTTTCTCAGTGCCCTTTGAGAAGAAGTGAAGTGCAGTGATAAGTCCACCAAATCGCGAACGGCTAATAAATTGGCACGAAACTGCTGATTTATGATATTATTCGAGCCGAAATGCATAAGACTCTTTGGATAAACATGTTCATTATCACGGGAAGTGAATAAATATGCTGTGAGCAGGTTAGTAATTTGAATATTAAACTTTTGTTCGATGCTGTTCGATGCATTCGAATGTTGGTAGGAGAGGAGTGCGGGAGGTGTGGGGTTGGCTCGTGGAAGGTCCGGTGCCATATTGGCGGCCATCGTGGTACTCTTCCAACTATGTCCTTAAGTTGTGAGGCTTACTTGAGCATTTTTACTAATTCGCTTCCAAAATATAAATAAGACCAAAGCGATATCGTTTTTGGAAGGCCAAAATTAATGTGATAGTTATGATTGTCCTCCTATATGCCACTAAGAGAATTTAGATTACACGAGTTATTTTTAATTTACTATTTACCGTAGATTTGAATGTACATCATTTTCAATGTTAAAGATCAAACAACCACGTAGCACTCGAGAATGGATACATCTATTTGAGCACTACTATATTTGTTCTGTCTTTTAATAAGGAAAAATTGCACAGATAGAAAAAATCCATTGATGTATACAATGTTTGGCGTGTTACCAGGGAGGCAACTCCTTGACGACTTGAGTTGACGAGAGCCGGAAGACCATTCAAAAAATTATAATTTCTGCTTGATCAAATTAGGCAAAACATCAGTTACTAGAGCATATGGTTGGTTGATCCGCCAATTTTGCATTCTGATGTTCTCTAATTTAACAAAACAACAGTATGAATGAAGAAATTTACGATGAAGTAACAAAATTTTTTTATTTCACTGGCGGAGACAGAGGTGGGGCACCACACGATGCAATCACACCATTGTTCTCAACGGCTATTATTCTTGCACCAAGCGATGCCCCACCAAATAACAATAGCTGGCTCCGCCAGTGGTACCCCTTCGAACTTTTTCATTAATTGAGGTACCCCCTATTTTTTGCTGTAAATGAAAAAAAGTGTAAATCAAAACATATATGAAAAATGGATCTGAAATCTAACGGGATTTCTGGCTCTCCAAAAAATTGGCTGAACCATTGCTCCGTAAGTTTGTAGATGAAGCTTTCAACAGGGCTTTCATGGCTATTGGAGCCATCCGAGCCTATTGTAAGAAGGCTTCCGATCCTCTAAAATGGCGGCTTTTGAGCCACTCGAAAGGAGGCCTTTGATCATCTTGATAGATCGCTTCAAAGCTTCTTGTAAGAAAAATTCCGAGCCATTTGAAGGGAGGCTTCGGAGCCTCTTGGAAGAAGTCTTTCGAGCCTTCGAATCATTTGAGCCGCTTGAAATGAGGATTCCGAGCCTCTTGAAAGGTGCTTTTCGAGCATCTGGAAAGGAGCCATCCAAGCCTCTTGAAGCAATGTTTCCAAGCCTCCTGAAAGGAGGCTTTGGAGCTTTTTGATAGGCTTACAGGCATTTTGTTAAAAGGCCTTCGGGCCTCTTGGAAGGAGCCTTTCGGTCCTCATGGAAGGAGGCTTGCGACCCATTTGAAGGGAGGCTTCCGGGCCTTTAGAAAGGAGGCTTCCGGGCCGCTTGAAAGGAGGCTTCCGGGCCTCTTGAAAGGAGGCTTCCGGGTCTCTTGAAAGGAGGCTTCCGGGCCTCTTGAAAGGAGGCTTCCGGGCCTCTTGAAAGGAGGCTTCCGGGCCTCTTGAAAGGAGGCTTCCGGGCCTCTTGAAAGGAGGCTTCCATGCCTCTTGAAGGGAGGTTGCCGGGCCTCTTGAAAGGAGGCTTCGGGCCTCTTGAAAGGAGGCTTCCGGGCCTCTTGAACGAAGGCTTCCGGGCCTCTTGAAAGAAGGCTTCCGGGTCTATTGAAAGGAGGTTTCCGGGCCTCTTGAAAGGAGGCTTCCTGGCCTCTTGAAAGGAGGCTTTTGGGCCTCTTGGAAGGAGGCTTCTGGGCCTCTTGAAAGGATCCTTCCTGGCCTCTTGGAAGGAGGCTTCTGGGCCTCTTGAAAGAAGGCTTCCTGGCCTCTTGAAAGGAGGCTTCCTGACCTCTTGAAAGGAGGCTTCCTGGCCTCTTGAAAGGAGGCCCTGGCCTCTTGAAAGGAGGCTTCCTGGCCTCTTGAAAGGAGGCTTCTGGGCCTCTTGAAAGGAGGCTTCCGGCCTCTTGAAAGAGGCTTCCGGGCCTCTTGAAAGGAAGCTTCCGGACCTCTTATAAGGAGGCTTCGGGCCTCTTGAAAGGAGGCTTCCTGGCCTCTTGAAAGGAGGCTTCCTGGCCTCTTGAAAGGAGGCTTCCTGGCCTCTTGAAAGGAGGCTTCCGGGCCTCTTGAAAGGAGGCTTCTGGGCCTCTTGAAAGGAGGCTTCTGGCCTCTTGAAAGGAGGCTTCGGGCCTCTTGAAAGGAGGCTTCCTGGGCCTCTTGAAAGGAGGCTTCCGGGCCTCTTGAAAGGAGGCTTCTGGCCTCCTTAAAGGAGGCTTCCGGGCCTCTTGAAAGGAGGCTTCCTGGCCTCTTGAAAGGAGGCTTCCGGCCTCTTGAAAGGAGGCTTCTGGCCTCTTGAAAGGAGGCTTCCTGGCCTCTTGAAAGGAGGCTTCCTGGCCTCTTGAAAGGAGGCCTGGGCCTCTTGAAAGGAGGCTTCTGGCCTCTTGAAAGGAGGCTTCCGGGCCTCTTGAAAGGAAGCTTCCGGACCTCTTAAAGGAGGCTTCTGGGCCTCTTGAAAGGAGGCTCTGGGCCTCTTGAAAGGAGGCTTCCGGGCCTCTTGAAAGGAGGCTTCCTGGCCTCTTGAAAGGAGGCCTCCTGGCCTCTTGAAAGGAGGCTTCCTGGCCTCTTGAAAGGAGGCTGCCAAGCCTCTTGAAAGGAGGCTGCCAAGCCTCTTGAAAGGAGGCTGCCAAGCCTCTTGAAAGGAGGCTTCTGGGCCTCTTGAAAGGAGGCTTCAGGGCCTCTTGAAAGGAGGCTTCAGGGCCTCTTGAAATAAGGCTTCTGGGCCTCTTGAAAGGAGGCTTCTGAACCTCTTGAAAGGAGGCTGCCAAGCCTCTTGAAAGGAGGCTTCCTGGCCTCTTGAAAGGAGGCTCTGGGCCTCTTGAAAAGAGGCTTCCGGGCCTCTTGAAAGGAGGCTTCCTGGCCTCTTGAAAGGAGGCTTCCGGGCCTCTTGAAAGGAGGCTTCCTGGCCTCTTGAAAGGAGGCTTCTGGCCTCTTGAAAGGAGGCCTGGGCCTCTTGAAAGGAGGCTTCTGGCCTCTTGAAAGGAGGCTTCGGGCCTCTTGAAAGGAGGCTTCTGGCCTCTTGAAAGGAGGCTTCCTGGCCTCTTGAAAGGAGGCTTCCTGGCCTCTTGAAAGGAGGCTTCCGGGCCTCTTGAAAGGAGGCTTCCGGGCCTCTTGAAAGGAGGCTTCCGGGCCTCTTGAAAGGAGGCTTCCTGGCCTCTTGAAAGGAGGCTTCAGGCCTCTTGAAAGGAGGCTTCTGGCCTCTTGAAAGGAGGCTTCTGGGCCTCTTGAAAGGAGGCTTCCTGGCCTCTTGAAAGGAGGCTTCCGGGCCTCTTGAAAGGAGGCTTCCTGGCCTCTTGAAAGGAGGCTTCCGGGCCTCTTGAAAGGAGGCCTGGGCCTCTTGAAAGGAGGCTTCCGGGCCTCTTGAAAGGAGGCTTCTGGCCTCTTGAAAGGAGGCTTCCGGCCTCTTGAAAGGAGGCTTCCTGGCCTCTTGAAAGGAGGCCTGGGCCTCTTGAAAGGAGGCTCTGGCCTCTTGAAAGGAGGCTTCCTGGCCTCTTGAAAGGAGGCTTCCGGGCCTCTTGAAAGGAGGCTTCCGGGCCTCTTGAAAGGAGGCTTCTGGCCTCTTGAAAGGAGGCTTCCGGGCCTCTTGAAAGGAGGCTTCCTGGCCTCTTGAAAGGAGGCTTCCTGGCCTCTTGAAAGGAGGGCTTCTTGAAAGGAGGCTTCCTGGCCTCTTGAAAGGAGGCTTCTGGCCTCTTGAAAGGAGGCTTCTGGGCTCTTGAAAGGAGGCTTCTAGGCTTTTAAAAAGAGGCTTCCGGGCCTTTTGAAAGGAGGCTTGAAATGAGGCTTCTGAGCCTCTTGAATGGAGGCTTCTGAGCCTCTTGAATGGAGGCTTCTGAGCCTCGTGAAATGAGGCCTCCGGGCCTCTAGAAAGAAGGCTTTCTTGCCTCTAGAAAGAAGGCTTTCATGCCTCTTGAAAGGAGGCCTCCGGGCCTCTTGAAAGGAGGCTTTCCTGGCCTCTTGAAAGGAGGCTTCCGGGCCTCTTGAAAGGAGGCTTCCGGGCCTCTTGAAAGGAGGCTTCCGGGCCTCTTGAAAGGAGGCTTCCTGGCCTCTTGAAAGGAGGCTTCCTGGCCTTTGAAAGGAGGCTTCCTGGCCTCTTGAAAGAGGCTTCCTGCCTCTTGAAAGGAAGCCTGGACCTCTTAAAAGGAGGCTCTGGGCCTCTTGAAAGGAGGCCTGGCCTCTTGAAAGGAGGCTTCCGGGCCTCTTGAAAGGAGGCTCTGGCCTCTTGAAAGGAGGCCTGGGCCTCTTGAAAGGAGGCTTAGGAGGCTTCTGGCCTCTTGAAAGGAGGCTTCCGGGCCTCTTGAAAGGAGGCTTCCGGCCTCTTGAAAGGAGGCTTCGGGCCTCTTGAAAGGAGGCTTCCGGGCCTCTTGAAAGGAGGCTTCCGGGCCTCTTGAAAGGAGGCTTCCTGGCCTCTTGAAAGGAGGCCTGGGCCTCTTGAAAGGAGGCTACCTGGCCTCTTTAAAGGAGGCTTCCGGGCCTCTTGAAAGGAGGCCTGGGCCTCTTGAAAGGAGGCTTCTGGGCCTCTTGAAAGGAGGCTTCCGGGCCTCTTGAAAGGAGGCTTCCTGGCCTCTTGAAAAGAGGCTTCCGGGCATCTTGAAAGGAGGCTTCTGGACCTCTTGAAAAGAGACTTCTTGACCTCTTGAAAAGAGGCTTCCTGGCATCTTGAAGGGAGGCTTCCTGGCCTTTTGAAAGGAGGTTTCCTGGCATCTTGAAAGAAGGCTTCCAGGCCTCTTGGAAAGAGGCTTCCGGACCTCTTGAAAAGAGACTTCTTGGCCTCTTGAAAGGAGGCTTCCGAGCCTCTTGAAAGGAGGCTCTCGGGCCTCTTGAAAGGAGGCTTCCGGGCCTCTTGAAAGGAGGCTTCCGGGCCTCTTGAAAGGAGGCTTCTGGCCTCTTGAAAGGAGGCTTCCGGGCCTCTTGAAAGGAGGCTTCTGGCCTCTTGAAAGGAGGCTCTGGCCTCTTGAAAGGAGGCTTCCGGGCCTCTTGAAAGGAGGCTTCTGGCCTCTTGAAAGGAGGCTTCTGGCCTCTTGAAAGGAGGCTTCCTGGCCTCTTGAAAGGAGGCTTCTGGGCCTCTTGAAAGGAGGCTTCTGGGCCTCTTGAAAGGAGGCTTCCGGGCCTCTTGAAAGGAGGCTCTGGGCCTCTTGAAAGGAGGCTTCCGGGCCTCTTGAAAGGAGGCTTCCTGGCCTCTTGAAAGGAGGCTTCTGGGCCTCTTGAAAGGAGGCCTGGCCTCTTGAAAGGAGGCTTCCGGGCCTCTTGAAAGGAGGCTTCTGGCCTCTTGAAAGGAGGCTTCCGGGCCTCTTGAAAGGAGGCTTCCGGGCCTCTTGAAAGGAGGCTCTGGCCTCTTGAAAGGAGGCTTCCTGGCCTCTTGAAAGGAGGCTTCCTGGCCTCTTGAAAGGAGGCTTCCGGGCCTCTTGAAAGGAGGCTTCCGGGCCTCTTGAAAGGAGGCTTCTGGGCCTCTTGAGAAGAGGCTTCTGGCCTCTTGAGAGGAGGCTTCCGGGCCTCTTGAAAGGAGGCTTCCGGGCCTCTTGAAAGGAGGCCTGGGCCTCTTGAAAGGAGGCTTCTGGCCTCTTGAAAGGAGGCTTCCGGGCCTCTTGAAAGGAGGCTTCCTGGGCCTCTTGAAAGGAGGCTTCGGACCTCTTGAAAGGAGGCTTCTGGCCTTTTGAAAGAGGCTTCTGGGCCTCTTGAAAGGAGGCCTGGGCCTCTTGAAAGGAGGCTTCCGGCCTCTTGAAAGGAGGCTTCCGGGCCTCTTGAAAGGAGGCTTCTGGGCCTCTTGAAAGGAGGCCTGGGCCTCTTGAAAGGAGGCCTGGCCTCTTGAAAGAAGGCTTCCGAGCCTCTTGAAAGGATGCTTCTAAGCCTCTTGGAAGGAGACTTCTGAGCCTCTTGACAGGATGTTTTTGAGCCTCTTGAAAGAAGGCTTCCGAGCCTCTTGAAAGGAGGCTTCTGAGCCCCTTGAAAGGAGGCTTCTGGCCTCTTGAAAGGAGGCTTCTGGCCTCTTGGAAGGAAGCTCCCGGGTTTTTTGAAAGGAGGCTGCCGGCGCTCTGGAATGGAGTCTTCGGGGCCTCTTGGAAGGAGGCTTCCGTGCCTCTTGAAAGGAGGCTTGCGGGCCTCTTGAAAGGAGGCTTCCGGGCCTCTTGAAAGGAGGCTTTCGGGCCTCTTGAAAGGAGGCCTGGGCCTCTTGAAAGGAGGCTTCCGGGCCTCTTGAAAGGAGGCTTCCGGGCCTCTTGAAAGGAGGCCTGGCCTCTTGAAAGGAGGCTTCCTGGCCTCTTGAAAGGAGGCTTCCGGCCTCTTGAAAGGAGGCTTCCGGGTCTCTTGAAAGGAGGCTTCCTGGTCTCTTGAAAGGAGGCTTCCGGGCCTCTTGAAAGGAGGCTTCCGAGCCTCTTGAAAGGTGGCTTCCAAGCTTCTTAATAGGAGACTTCCAAGCCTCTTGAAACGAGGCTTCCGGGCATCTTGAAAGGAGGCTTTCGGGCCTCTTGAAAGCAAGCCTCCCGCTCTCTTGAAAGAAGGCTTCCTGGCCTCTTGAAAGTAGGCTTCCGGGCCTCTGAAAAGGAGGCTTCCGGGCCTCTTGAAAGGAGGCTTCCGGGCCTCTGAAAAGGAGGCTTCCGGGCCTCTTGAAAGGAGGCTTCCGGGCCTCTTGAAAGGAGGCTTCCGGGCCTCTTGAAAGGAGGCTTCCGGGCCTCTTGAAAGGAGGCTTCCGGGCCTCTTGAAAGGAGGCTTCCGGGCCTCTTGAAAGGAGGCTTCCGGGCCACTTGAAAGAAGTCCTCTATATATCTTGAAAAGAGTCTTTAGAGGCTACTGAAAGGAGGCTTCTGATCCTTTCAAAAGAAGGATTTCCAGTCTCTTGAAAGGAGGTTTCCCAAACTTTAGAAAGTAGGCTTCCGAATGTTTTAAAAGATATCCTTCGAGCCTCTTGAAAGACGCATCCAAGCCTCTTGAAAGCAGACTTCTGAACTGCTTGGAATGAGGTTTCCACAAGCGTAGATGCTTCCAATCCTCTTGCAAAAAACCAACTGAGTTTTCCAAAAAAAAAATCATGCCTCATAAATTGTGGCTTATCGTTATGCATATTATTATGGGCCAGCGAAGGTACCCCCAGGGGTACATGTACCCCAGGTTGAGAACCGCTGTATTAACGCGATTATCACGTCAACATATTGCTACCCAATCCTCGAATTACCTGCATTCAGGTATGGCCGGCGCCGGTATTGCTTAACTTTGGGTCACCAGTTTTCACAAATATCATCTGTTAATTCAGCTGGCTTGACAATAACCAGTGATATAGAATCAAATTAATTATCTTATAACCTTCATGCATGATGGCACTACATCACGTGGTTTCACGTAGTGAAATTGTATTGCTGGCTCTTTTTATCTCACGGAAATCTTACTCAATTTTCATAAAAAGTGGATCAACTCAAAATTTGAGTAGTTCCACTTTTTACGAAAAATGAGTTAGATTTCCATGGGGAAAAAGGAGACGGCAATACAATTTCACTCAGTTTCTGAGTGATTTGAAACGGATGTGTGGGTATATAACTCGTAAGATCAAGGATTTGAGATCTCGCTGACATCTCAAGCTGAGGATTAATTACACAGCAACTGTTTCACAAGTTCGTTCTATTGACTTTAGCTGACAGATTAGAGCTCATAGGAAGAACCACAGAAGGGCCAGGAATCATCCAAAAGGCATGTATTTATTGCGTGCAAAAAACTTAGTCATCAAACAACGAAACTTTTGGGGCAAAGAAGTTGTGCGGAACCAAATTATCGCAACGCGAAGTTTAAGATGCCTGCATCCGAGAATGTGCATTTGGTATCTGTCGAATGGCTGTGAAATAAACCTTCCCCATCTGGAATTCGATCCAAATACTATATGACCTCTTGCCTGCTTTTTGATACAATTACCACATCGATCCCCCAACGGTATATCCACATTTTCAAACTGTATATAACTTCATCTATTTCGTATAACCTGACTTCGATTGAAATCCATCTAAAATAAACTAAAAATTGAATAGAATGGGTGAAAATTGGCTTTTAAAATAAAGTCAATCTTTTTGACGCTTTAAAAATTCCGCAAATTTACGAAGGTTACTATAGTAAGATGGCAAATACTATAAAATCTGTACATAGCATGTGCCAAACTGAATAACCATAGTTGACCCGTAGCTAAAATAAAGAGCTGGATGCTCATCCGATTTGCTCGCAACGTCGGTCGCAATAAATTGACTATTTTAGGCTTTTATTGTACGCAATCCACCTTCTTCGCCGAATGCGAAAGGCACTACTATCACCACCAGGTGGATTGAGCAGGGCTTTTAGATTATAGCCTAAGTTTTGTTGTAAAAATCGGAAACAACTAATGAAAACAAAGTTTGGCAATACATTAATAAGAATCGAAACAAATTAGATAGAAACAGACCATTTAATTAAAATATTGTCATAAAAAGATATATTACCCACTAACCAGGAAATAAACAAACATGGGACTGATTGCGATTACAGGCAGTATAGACATTCACCTCCCACTGTTGTTGCTATCGCCATCGTTTTCGCAAGACCATTTCAACAATCATACACTGTTACCCAGTGGACATGCAATTTGTCATTGCTATCTCCAATTACTCAACATCACTTCGTTGAATGTCCAAAAGGTACCTACTCGGAAACGGAACGCACAACTGCGTGTCTATCAAATCATAGAAATCAATCAGCCGCCCATAAATTTCCTAACGCTTCAGCGACCTTCCAACGCATAAATCAACTCGCCCGCCATCGATCGGACGTGCGTTACCAACCACTATCCACGGCCATGTGAGTTCCGTACCCCGAAGGCACCCAAAGTTGTCCTCCGCGCAAACATGTTCGTACGGTACGGTATGCTAATCAAACTTCAGCGCAGCCGCCGCATCATCGTCATCCATCGCAACCTTGGGAAACCTTGCGACCACGTTTCGCCTGGAATGTGCCGAACAAGACCGACGACATCGACGGTGTGTGTACCTACGGCCAGCGAATGTTGTCTGCGGTTCAATCGGGCGGACGGACGTTATCTACCACCAGAGTGGAGTTCCGCAAGAAGTTGTCGTTGTCGTGGCCGCCTCCCGTCTGTCCCAACTCCCGGAACTCCCAACCGACGATGATGACGACAGAAACATTTTGCTCCGACTCGAGTTCGGGCGCGGAAAACAAAATCCAAGCAAATGTTTTGTACTTCTGCTGCGTTGTTGTACTTGATCTGTTTGCTTCCTCCTTTCCCCTTTTCCCTAAGTCGAGTACAGTAAATGCTCTTTTCACGCGAATTACTGGGATTGCGTTAAATCAATTTCTCAAATGCGAACTTATTAATGTGAGATGTCAACCATGTTGGCCGTATCTTCGTTTGATACACATTCGAAAGAAAATTGATGATTGATCTCATATACGCCAGCCATTTGAAGGGATCGCAATTATTTTAAAATTTCGATCAACCCTAATCAATAATAAGGACTTGATCATACGGATAATTGAGACCGAGCTGTACCTACTTAAGTACAAACAGGCACCAGCCAGTCAGCCAACCGACTAACCGACCAAGCCAGCAGCGATGGATTTCCTCCAGTTATAAATTTTATTTTATCATCTTTGTTCTGTCATTTATGCTGTCAGTATGAAAATATGCAATTTATCAGTTTAATTGTCAATATTTGATTCGTTCGTTCGTTCGTTCGCTGGGTTCGGTTGGTTGGCCCGAGAAACGCCGTCCAGCAACGCACCGAGTCTTGGGACCGGCGACCCATATCAGCATCTTTCTTTCCGAGGAGCGAAGAACTGGAATATATGCGAAAGACTTGTTATTCCCTCCCCGTTACAAGTCGCGGCCGATCGGTATGAATTTGTTGCTTAAACTATCTTTATTTTTGATTTTTATTTATTCGAGCAATAAATTAATAAATTTGAAGGTTCCGATGCGCGGTGGTTGCTTGGATGGTCGTCTCTTCGCCAGGATGCTGATGGGAAGTGCGAGGAAGCCATGTTGGTAGTAAGCATGCCATGACAACGCAACGGTGAAAGAGGACAGCCGAGCAGATTAGCACCAACTGATTTCTTCGTCGTCACTTCTGGTTCCTCCCGAGACCGAGGGGACGCCGGACGGACGATGGTTCCCCGTGGGTTGGAAAGTTGGGGTGTTATTTCGGGATTTAATCTTGTCGTTCGACGGGTACATGTATTGCTGGGCGACATCTGCGCACGAACATGAACTTGCACCATGGCTTTATGCTCATCTCGTAAAATAAATGTGCGCATGAGTTGGCGGATGATAATGAAGATACGTACTAAGTGCACAAAGTAAAGGCGCTGTTACTCCTTACAACTATTGGGATCAACCTTATTCAACCGTAGTACACAACACAGATTTCACCTTGAAGTTTATGATCGATAAGGTACTGGGTAAAGCATTAACCATCTTAGCTAAGTCACTCCCAATGATTCAACAACCATCACCTAATAATGTAAACGGAGCGGTTGGTACGAGATGTCCCTGTTCTATGGCAAGTTAAGAATTGATTCTCACAGGTATTTTCAACAACGCACAATAGGCCTGCCCGCTTTTATTGTTGAACTACATTCATGATGTGCTTCAAACATAAATATTGACAAGAAAAGTGATAGATGTAGTCGAATGTACCGCTTTCCAGGATTCTTTCGCGAACTGCTGAGTATGTGTAGACTAGACTAGACTAGTCAATATAAGGAAATAATGAGTAAAACTGGGCCCTCCTTAGCCGTGCGGTAAGACGCGCGGCTACAAAGCAAGACCATGCTGAGGGTGGCTGGGTTCGATTCCCGGTGCCGGTCTAGGCAATTTTCGGATTGGAAATTGTCTCGACTTCCCTGGGCGTAAAAGTATCATCGTGTTAGCCTCATGATATAGGAATGCAAAAATGGTAACCCGGCTTTAGAAACCTCGCAGTTAATAACTGTGGAAGTGCTTAATGAACACTAAGCTGCGAGGCGACTCTGTCCCAGTGTGGGGATGTAATGCCAATAAGAAGAAGAATGGGTAAAACTGACACTGCGGGTGAAACAGACACCTTTTATGACAAATAATACAGTCGACTCTGTACATCTCGATGTTCTATATCTCGATATCTCTCTCTATGTCGATAGTTTTCTCGGTCCCTTCAATCTACATGCATTTAGGCTTTCTACATCTCGATAACTATCTTTATATCGCTCCCTCGATGTCTTCTGGTCATATTTTGTTCAGGGTTCTCTCTCCCTTTGTCGATATATTCAAATTTCTAGGCCACTAGACCATCTTTGGACAATAACAAACACATTAAAAACAAGATATGACATTTGATTTGATGTCGTTTTTCATAGCAACGATCTGTTTTCGATCTAGTAACCATTTCAATTCACCTTCCATGTCTCGATCTCTCCTCATCTCAATGGTCCCTTCAATACCGAGATGTGGAGAGGCGACTGTAATTTCAAAATATTTGAGAAATTCCCCATAGTAGCCTTCTTGCCTCTTCAACTAGGTAGCAAAATTTTGAAAAATTCTAATCTTTTCATTCTACCCGTATCTACTATTGGCGTTGGATAACGTATTACCCGACGGACTGGGTGTCATAACTGAATCTGAAGCTGGGGACCACGAAATCATGTAAGATTGTGTACGTTAAAACCGCCTTTATCTTTCGATGTATTTTGGAGACTTATATATCTATCGATTCGGAAACTCTTCAAAAATTTGTAAATTTCATTGAAATATAATTAGTTACGATATAGACCAACATTCGAAAAGGGCGTAACAGTCAAAATTTATCCCTTCTGATTCTTTGTCTACTTATAAAGCTATATATGTGGACGAAGAATTAGAAGGAATAAATTTTGGCTGTTACGCCCTTTTCAAATGTTGGTCTAGCGTACTTGTATTAGGCCTTTTAGTATCGTACAGTGTTGTAGTGTTTTTTCGTATATTATCATAATTAATGTTTTTTAGTATCTATGATTGTAGCATACAAGAAGCCCAAAACATGCAACAGGCATTAATTCGCGAACGAAAAACGGTTGACAAATAATTTCCCTTGAAAAAGGCCAAATACATTCGGCCGAAACGTTGGGTAATTTAAAATCTAGCCGTTTTGATCATCCTCAGACTGAGAAAGCCACATGTGTGAATGAACATGTGCCACACCGTGTGAAATTTTAATGATTCTACTTTTTCTCTCGATGACAGCTGGCGGTCTTCTCCTCCCTTATGGTGGTCATGAAAAGAGCCGATATATCTATCTATCTATCTATCTATCTATCTGTCTATCTATCTATCTATCTATCTATCTATCTATCTATCTATCTATCTATCTATCTATCTATCTATCTATCTATCTATCTATCTATCTATCTATCTATCTATCTATCTATCTATCTATCTATCTATCTATCTATCTATCTATCTATCTATCTATCTATCTATCTATCTATCTATCTATCTATCTATCTATCTATCTATCTATCTCTCTATTGCATCTATCTATCTATCTATCTATCTATCTATCTATCTATCTATCTATCTATCTATCTATCTATCTATCTATCTATCTATCTATCTATCTATCTATCTATCTATCTATCTATCTATCTATCTATCTATCTATCTATCTTTTTTTACAATGGTTAAAGGCCATCCACACTATGCTCGAAGGCGAATAGGGATGGGCTCCTCCCGACCTGCTAAAAATGTGCCTCCCGGATAAATCCGGGTCCCTTATCCTCCTTGCCTCGATCCCCCCGGGATAACAGGTTGTTGCAACTACTTGCGGGGGGGTGGTGGGGTTTGTTGTGCTCATGCACTTCTTCTAAAATTCCGGCCCCTAGCTTAGGCTAGTTCGCCGACTGGCTTGCTGAGATCCACTGCTACGTTGTCTCGATCCCTCGGCGGTTGTGCCGCAAACTTCCTCACTCGAATCCTCCTGACTTCCCCCGGCGTCGAGGGTGGTCCACCAGTTCCGGTGAAGGGAACTTCCGCGCTGATGGTGCCCCGACTACCGGCGGCTATCGCAGGGGACGCTTTTACGCATTGCGCCGACTTCGTCTTCGGGATGCAGAGGTGGTCCGATAGTTCCGGTGGTGGATGACGTCCGCACTGGCGATGCCCTACATATTCGAAGCACTTCCTTCTTCTTTCCTCTTTCTTCAGCAAGTTGGCTGATCGAGTGCCGGAGTCGGTCCGACGATTCCGGTTGGCAGAAGACTTCCGGTTCACCGGCGCCCCGACGACCCGAGGCCAAGTACTGCTCACTATGCTGAATTTGCGTCCGAGCAGGCGCTTATTTGCTGGTCACTTCGCCATCTACGCTGCAGCTCTGACACTATTTGCCTCACGACTCTGCTTACCGCATTCCACGTATCTTCATCGTGACACATTCGCTCTGCGATGTTGTCCACGCTTAGGGCAGGCATTCCTCTACGTGCTTCCGCAAACCTCGGACAATCGAATAACACGTGCTCTGGAGTCTCCTCTACGTTGATACACGCCGGGCAGAATGGCGATGACGCATGGCCACATCGGTGCAGATATTGGCGGAAACAACCGTGTCCGGATAGGAACTGAGTGAGGTGAAAGTTCACCTCTCCATGCTCCCTGTTCACCCACGTCGACACATTGGGGATGAGCCGGTGGGTCCATCTTCCACTGTCTGCATTGTCCCACTCCTGCTGCCACTTCACCATAGAGTCCAGTCTCATCGTCTCCCTCACATTTCTGGTACCTCTCCGTTGGTAGCATTCGATATCCTCTGCTAAGGTTATGCAGATTGGAATCATCCATAACGATAACGATAACGCAAACTGGCTCTGACGAAATGGTTCGGTACGCACTCGCCACTCGAATGGCCATTAGACGAAACACGCTATTCAACTTCCTGCGATTACGTTTCGTCTTGAGCGCAGCTCCCCAGGCTGGAACGCCGTATCTAAGTATTGAGGATGATACGGTCGCCAGAAGACGCCTACAGCTGCCTCTCGGTCCGCCTACGTTCGGCATGATCCTAGCAAGCGCACTGACCATCTTAGCCGCCTTCTCGCAGGAATAGTCGGCATGGGTGTTGAAATTCAAAGGTCGTCGATCATCACTCCTAGATGTCTCAAAGCCCGCACGGACGGTATGTCGTGCTCTCCGACGATAATCTGCATTCGCTGTATGATTCGGCAGTTGCTGACCAGCATCACTTCTGTTTTGTGGTGAGCAAGCTGCAGCTTGACCCCATTCATCCAGTTTTCAACTGCGTCGGTCGTCTCCGCCACCAGCATATCTACCTCTAAGGTTATCATTAGAACGACATCATCCGCGAATCCGAAGATCTTCACTCCTTTGGGCAACTTCAGTTTTAGCACTCCGTTGTACATATCGTTCCACAGCATTGGGCCAAGTATGGAGCCTTGCGGAACACCCGTCGTAACCCTAATCGACTTCTGCCCCGAGTTCGTATCGTAGACCAGAATCCGGTTTTCGAAGTAGCTCTTAAGGATTCTACACAAATAGCCAGGAACCCGCATTCCATGCAGCGCTACGGCGATGGCCTCCCAGCTGGCACTGTTAAATGCGTTTTTGACGTCAATTGTTACTACGGCGCAGAACCGATTGCCGCACCTCTTTTTCTTGGATGCTTTCTCTGCAACTTCAACGACCGCCTTAAGGTCTGAGGGAAGCTTTCTCGCGGTAGAGCGCTATTTTCGTACTAAAATGTCTATAACTCGGAATTGGGAACGAATTTCGCTTACCCCAACTGACAATCTCTTTGAAATTTATCAAGGAATGTTCCTACAAAATTTCATGGACCTACTATTTCCCAAATTTGAATTAAGCTCTAAATACTGAACTATTGTAGAACTGAAATTTTCGCTTCTCAGTACCTCTCTCCGATGATTTGAGGCACAAAGGAACCAAATTTCGCAAAACCCAACTGACAAAAGTTTTGAATTTTTCCAACGATCATTTTGATGTAATAAAAAGCATATGTCACCGCAATAAATTTTGTAGGAAGCTCTTTTTACTTCAACCAAGTTTTTTAAATTCCATACAAAATTTACCATTTCGGGAGAGCAGCCAACAGCATATTTTCTTGTGGCGCACGGCACGAAAGGAGCGATGAGAGCGGTAGAAAGTCCATCAACTTTGTATCTAGCGTGACACTAGAAAAAAGCGTATTCCTATTTGCGAACACGATGACACGATAAGACAAATAGAACAAATAAGCAAAATAAAAGAAATAAAACAAATAAGACAAATAAAGCAAATAAGACAAATAGGACAAATAAGGTAAACAAGACAAATTCCTACGGAAGTCCCTCCAGGTATTTCTCCAGAAAGTCCTCCAGAAGTTCCTCCGGAAATTCCTCCGGGAATTCCTCCGGGAATTCCTCCGGAAGTTCCTCCAGACATTCCTCCAGGCATTCCTCCAGGAAATCCTTCAGAAATTCCTCCAGGTATTCCTCCTGAAGTTCCTTCAGGAATTACTCCGGAAGTTCCTCCAGTAATTCCTCCGGAAGATCCTCCAGTAATTCCTCCGGAAGTTTCTACAAAAATTCCTCCGGAAGTTCCTCCAGGAGTTCCTCCGGAAGTTCCTCCAGGAATTCCTCCGGAAGTTACTCCAGGAATTCCTCCGGAAGTTCCTCCTGGAATTCCTCCGGAAGTTCCTCCTGGAATTCCTCCGGAAGTTCGTCCAGTAATTCCTCCTGGAATTCCTTCGGAAGTTCCTCCAGAAAATCGGAAGTTCTTTCAGGAATTCCTTCGGAAGTTTCTCCAGGAATTCCTTCAGAAGTTTCTCCAGGAATTCCTTTAGAAGTTCTTCCAGGAATTTCTTCGGAAGATCCTTCAGAAATTCTTTCGGAAGTTACTGCAGAAATTCCTTCGGAAGTTCTTCCAGGAATTCCTTCAGAAGTTCCCCCAGAAATCCTTTCGGAAGATCCTCCAGAAATTCCTTTGGAAGTTTCTCCAGGAATTCCTCCGGAGGTTTCTCCAGGAATTCCTTCAGAAGTTTCTCCAGGAATTCCTTCGGAAGATTCTCCAGGAATTCCATTGGAAGTTTATCCAGGAATTCCATTGGAAGTTTCTCCAGGAATTCCTTCGGAAGTTCCTCCAGGAATTCCTCCGGAAGTTCCTCCAGGAATTCCTTCGGAAGATCCTCCAGGAATTCCTTCGGAAGTTCCTCCAGGAATTCCTTCAGAATTTTCTCCAGGAATTCCTTCGGAAGTTCCTCCAGGAATTCCTTCGGAAGTTCCTCCAGAAATTCTTCCGGAAGTTACTGCAGAAATTCCTTCGGAAGTTTATCCACAAATTCCTTTGGAAGTTTCTCCAGGAATTCCTTCGGAAGTTTCTCCAGGAATTCCTTCGGAAGTTTCTCCAGGAATTCCTTCGGAAGTTTCTCCAGGAATTCCTCCGGAAGTTTCTGAGAAATCCTTCGGAAGTTTCTCCAGGGATTCCTTCGGAAGTTCCTCCAGGAATTCTTCCGGAAGTTCTTCCAAAAAATCCTTCAGAAGTTCCTCCAGAAATTCTTTCGGAAGCTCCTCAAGGAGTCCCTACGGAAAGTTACTGCAGAAATTCCTTAGGAAGTTTATCCAGAAATTCTTTGGAAGTTACTCCAGGAATTCCTTTGGAAGTTTCTCCAGGAATTCCGTCGGAAGTTTCTCCAGAAATTCCTTCGGAATTTTCTCTGAGAATTCCTTCGGAAGTTCCTCCAGGAATTTCTTCGGAAGTTCCTCCAGGAATACCTTCAAAAGTTCCTCCAGGAATTCCTTCGGAAGTTCCTCCAGGAATTCCTTCGAAAGTTCCTCCAGGAATTCCTTCCTTCGGGAATTCCTCCGGAAGTTTCTTCGGGAATTCCTCCGGAAGTTTCTTCTGGAATTCCTTCGGAAGTTCCTTCGGGAATTCCTCCGGAAGTTCCTTCGGAAATTCCTCCGGAAGTTCCTTCGGGAATTCCTCCGGAAGTTTCTTCGAATTCCTCCGGAAGTTCCTTCGAATTCCTCCGGAAGTTCCTTCGGGAATTCCTCCGGAAGTTCCTTCGGGAATTCCTCCGGAAGTTCCTTCGAATTCCTCCGGAAGTTCCTTCAATTCCTCCGGAAGTTCCTTCGAATTCCTCCGAAGTTCCTTCGAATTCCTCCGGAAGTTCCTTCGAATTCCTCCGGAAGTTCCTTCGAATTCCTCCGGAAGTTCCTTCGAATTCCTCCGGCAGTTCCTTCAGAAATTCCTTCGTAAATTCCTTCGGGAATTCCTCCGGAAGTTCCTTCGAAAATTTCTCCGGAAGTTCCTTCGGGAATTCCTCCGGAAGTTCCTTCGGGAATTCCTCCGGAAGTTCCTTCGGGAATTCCTCCGGAAGTTCCTTCGGAAATTCCTTCGGAAGTTCCTTCGGGAATTCCTCCGGAAGTTCCTTCGGGAATTCCTCCGGAAGTTTCTCCAGAAACTCCTTCGGAAGTTCCTCCAGGAATACCTTCAAAAGTTCCTTCATGAATTCCTTCGGAAGTTTCTCCAGGAATTCCTTCGAAAATTCCTCCAGTAATTCCTTCCTTCGGGAATTCCTCCGGAAGTTTCTTCGGGAATTCCTCCGGAAGTTTCTTCTGGAATTCCTTCGGAAGTTCCTTCGGGAATTCCTCCGGAAGTTCCTTCGGAAATTCCTCCGGAAGTTCCTTCGGGAATTCCTCCGGAAGTTCCTTCGGGAATTCCTCCGGAAGTTCCTTCGGGAATTCCTCCGGAAGTTCCTTCAAGGAATTCCTCCGGAAGTTCCTTCGAAATTCCTCCGGAAGTTCCTTCGAAATTCCTCCGGAAGTTCCTTCGAAATTCCTCCGAAGTTCCTTCGGAATTCCTCCGGAAGTTCCTTCGAAATTCCTCCGGAAGTTCCTTCGAAATTCCTCCGGAAGTTCCTTCGGGAATTCCTCCGGAAGTTCCTTCGAATTCCTCCGAAGTTCCTTCGAATTCCTCCGGAAGTTCCTTCGAATTCCTCCGAAGTTCCTTCGAAATTCCTCCGGAAGTTCCTTCGAATTCCTCCGGAAGTTCCTTCGAATTCCTCCGGAAGTTCCTTCAGAATTCCTCCGAAGTTCCTTCGGGAATTCCTCCGGAAGTTCCTTCGAATTCCTCCGAAGTTCCTTCAAATTCCTCCGGAAGTTCCTTCAGGAATTCCTCCGGAAGTTCCTTCAGAATTCCTCCGAAGTTCCTTCGAAATTCCTCCGAAGTTCCTTCGGGAATTCCTCCGGAAGTTCCTTCGAATTCCTCCGGAAGTTCCTTCGAATTCCTCCGAAGTTCCTTCGGGAATTCCTCCGGAAGTTCCTTCGGGACTTCCTCCGAAAGTTCCTTTAGGACATCCTCCCGAAGGAACTCCAAGAGGAATTCCCGAGACTTCCGGAGGAATTCCCGAGACTTCCGGAGGAATTCTCGAAGGAACTTCCGGAGGAATTCCCGAAACAACTTCCGGAGGAATTCCCGAAGGAACTTCCGGAGGAATTCCAGAAGGAACTTCTGGAGGAACTTCCAGAAGAATTCCCGGAGGAACTTACAGAAGAACTTCCAGATAAATTCCCGGAGGAATTCCTGGAGGAACTTCTGGAGAAATTCCTGGAGGAGCTTCCGGAGGAATTCCTGGAGGAACTTCCGGAGGAATTACCGTAGGAACTTCCGGAGAACATCCGTAGGAATTTCCGGAGAACTTCCGTAGGAATTCCTGGAGAAACTTCCAAAGGAATTCCTGGAGGAACTTCCGAAGGAATTCCTGGAGGAACTTCCGAAGGAATTCCTGGAGGAACTTCCGAAGGAATTCCTGGAGGAATTTCCGAAGGAATTCCAGGAGGAACTTCCGAAGGAATTCCAGGAGGAACTTCCGAAGGAATTCCTGGAGGAACTTCCGAAGGAATTCCTGGAGGAACTTCCGAAGGAATTCCTGGAGGAATTTCCGAAGGAATTCCTGGAGAAACTTCCGAAGGAATTCCTGGAGGAACTTCCGAAGGAATTCCTGGAGGAACTTCCGAAGGAATTCCTGGAGGAACTTCCGAAGGAATTTCTGGATAAACTTCCTAAGGAATTTCTGCAGTAACTTCCCGTAGGGAC
>NW_026943541.1:0-15701 GCF_024139115.2 Armigeres subalbatus | reverse complement strand
CCAAAGCCAACATTTTGCGCTCCTGCAGGTGCGGTTTCTGCACTGCTACCGCCCACATGGGTCTCAATGATGCACTGGTTACCCCTAAAATCTCATTTTCAAACCGCATGAAAAATAGTTTATTTTGGGATACTTGTCATACAGCCCTGCCGTCCTTCTTAGTCACACTTGGTCGACAACTGCTACTGTCCAAATCCAAAATTTCTATTAGTCTCTTTAGGCTATATGTGTGCATGTGAGCGTGTATGTGTGTACAAAAATGCAGTGTGGTGTACTATCAACACCTTTACAGTCTTTTAAAATGCTCCTACAGGTGCGGATTCGCACTGCTACCGCCCACATGGGTCTCAATGATGCACTGTTGGTTACTATCAACCCCCAAAGCCAACATTTTGCGCTCCCGCAGGTGCGGTTTCGCACTGCTACCGCCCACATGGGTCTCAATGATGCACTGTTGGTTACTATCAACCCCCAAAGCCAACATTTTGCGCTCTCGCATGTGCGGTTTCGCACTGCTACCGCCCACATGGGTCTCAATGATGCACTGTTGGTTACTATCAACCCCCAAAGCCAACATTTTGCGCTCCCGCAGGTGCGGTTTCGCACTGCTACCGCCCACATGGGTCTCAATAATGCACTGGTTACCCCTAAAATCTCATTTTCAAACCGCATGAAAAAATAGTTTATTTTGGGATACTTGGGTCATACAGCCCTGCCGTCCTTCTTAGTCACACTTGGTCGACAACTAAGAAGCTTTGTCCAAATCCAAAATTTTTATTAGTCTCTTTAGGCTATATGTGTGCATGTGAGCGTGTATGTGTGTACAAAATAGTGTGCCGTACGGCCGAACACCTTTACAGTCTCTTTAAAATGCTCCTACAGGTGCGGATTCGCACTGCTACCGCCCACATGGGTCTCAATGATGCACTGTTGGTTACTATCAACCCCCAAAGCCAACATTTTGCGCTCTCGCATGTGCGGTTTCGCACTGCTACCGCCCACATGGGTCTCAATGATGCACTGTTGGTTACTATCAACCCCAAAGCCAACATTTTGCGCTCCCGCAGGTGCGGTTTCGCACTGCTACCGCCCACATGGGTCTCAATGATGCACTGTTGGTTACTATCAACCCCCAAAGCCAACATTTGCGCTCTCGCATGTGCGGTTCCGCACTGCTACCGCCCACATGGGTCTCAATGATGCACTGTTGGTTACTATCAACCCCCAAAGCCAACATTTTGCGCTCCCGCAGGTGCGGTTTCGCACTGCTACCGCCCACATGGGTCTCAATGATGCACTGTTGGTTACTATCAACCCCCAAAGCCAACATTTTGCGCTCTGCAGGTGCGGTTTCGCACTGCTACCGCCCACATGGGTCTCAATGATGCACTGGTTACCCCTAAAATCTCATTTTCAAACCGCATGAAAAATAGTTTATTTTGGGATACTTGGGTCATACAGCCCTGCCGTCCTTCTTAGTCACACTTGGTCGACAACTAAGAAGCTTTGTCCAAATCCAAAATTTCTATTAGTCTCTTTAGGCTATATGTGCATGTGAGCGTGTATGTGTGTACAAAAAATAGTGTGCCGTACGGCCGAACACCTTTACAGTCTCTTTAAAATGCTCCTACAGGTGCGGATCCGCACTGCTACCGCCCACATGGGTCTCAATGATGCACTGTTGGTTACTATCAACCCCCCAAAGCCAACATTTTGCGCTCTCGCATGTGCGGTTTCGCACTGCTACCGCCCACATGGGTCTCAATGATGCACTGTTGGTTACTATCAACCCCCCAAAGCCAACATTTTGCGCTCCCGCAGGTGCGGTTTCGCACTGCTACCGCCCACATGGGTCTCAATGATGCACTGTTGGTTACTATCAACCCCCCAAAGCCAACATTTTGCGCTCTCGCATGTGCGGTTCCGCACTGCTACCGCCCACATGGGTCTCAATGATGCACTGTTGGTTACTATCAACCCCCCAAAGCCAACATTTTGCGCTCCCGCAGGTGCGGTTTCGCACTGCTACCGCCCACATGGGTCTCAATGATGCACTGTTGGTTACTATCAACCCCCCCAAAGCCAACATTTTGCGCTCCCGCAGGTGCGGTTTCGCACTGCTACCGCCCACATGGGTCTCAATGATGCACTGTTGGTTACTATCAACCCCCCAAAGCCAACATTTTGCGCTCCCGCAGGTGCGGTTTCGCACTGCTACCGCCCACATGGGTCTCAATGATGCACTGTTGGTTACTATCAACCCCCCAAAGCCAACATTTTGCGCTCTCGCATGTGCGGTTTCGCACTGCTACCGCCCACATGGGTCTCAATGATGCACTGTTGGTTACTATCAACCCCCCAAAGCCAACATTTTGCGCTCTCGCATGTGCGGTTCCGCACTGCTACCGCCCACATGGGTCTCAATGATGCACTGTTGGTTACTATCAACCCCCCAAAGCCAACATTTTGCGCTCTCGCAGGTGCGGTTTCGCACTGCTACCGCCCACATGGGTCTCAATGATGCACTGTTGGTTACTATCAACCCCCCAAAGCCAACATTTTGCGCTCTCGCATGTGCGGTTTCGCACTGCTACCGCCCACATGGGTCTCAATGATGCACTGTTGGTTACTATCAACCCCCCCAAAGCAAACATTTTGCGCTCTCGCAGGTGCGGTTTCGCACTGCTACCGCCCACATGGGTCTCAATGATGCACTGGTTACCCCTAAAATCTCATTTTCAAACCGCATGAAAAAATAGTTTATTTTGGGATACTTGGGTCATACAGCCCTGCCGTCCTTCTTAGTCACACTTGGTCGACAACTAAGAAGCTTTGTCCAAATCCAAAAATTTCTATTAGTCTCTTTAGGCTATATGTGTGCATGTGAGCGTGTATGTGTGTACAAAAATAGTGTGCCGTACGGCCGAACACCTTTACAGTCTCTTTAAATGCTCCTACAGGTGCGGATTCGCACTGCTACCGCCCACATGGGTCTCAATGATGCACTGTTGGTTACTATCAACCCCCAAAGCCAACATTTTGCGCTCTCGCATGTGCGGTTTCGCACTGCTACCGCCCACATGGGTCTCAATGATGCGCTGTTGGTTGCTATCACACCCCAAAAGCCAACATTTTGCGCTCCCGCAGGTGCGGTTTCGCACTGCTACCGCCCACATGGGTCTCAATGATGCACTGTTGGTTACTATCAACCCCCCAAGGCCAACATTTTGCGCTCTCGCATGTGCGGTTCCGCACTGCTACCGCCCACATGGGTCTCAATGATGCACTGTTGGTTACTATCAACCCCCCAAAGCCAACATTTTGCGCTCCCGCAGGTGCGGTTTCGCACTGCTACCGCCCACATGGGTCTCAATGATGCACTGTTGGTTACTATCAACCCCCCAAAGCCAACATTTTGCGCTCCCGCAGGTGCGGTTTCGCACTGCTACCGCCCACATGGGTCTCAATGATGCACTGTTGTTTACTATCAACCCCCCAAAGCCAACATTTTGCGCTCTCGCATGTGCGGTTTCGCACTGCTACCGCCCACATGGGTCTCAATGATGCACTGTTGGTTACTATCAACCCCCCCAAAGCCAACATTTTGCGCTCCCGCAGGTGCGGTTTCGCACTGCTACCGCCCACATGGGTCTCAATGATGCACTGGTTACCCCCTAAAATCTCATTTTCAAACCGCATGAAAAATAGTTTATTTTGGGATACTTGGGTCATACAGCCCTGCCGTCCTTCTTAGTCACTCTTGGTCGACAACTACGAAGCTTTGTCCAAATCCAAAATTTCTATTAGTCTCTTTAGGCTATATGTGTGCATGTGAGCGTGTATGTGTGTACAAAAAATAGTGTGCCGTACGGCCGAACACCTTTACAGTCTCTTTAAAATGCTCCTACAGGTGCGGATTCGCACTGCTACCGCCCACATGGGTCTCAATGATGCACTGTTGGTTACTATCAACCCCCCAAAGCCAACATTTTGCGCTCCCGCAGGTGCGGTTTCGCACTGCTACCGCCCACATGGGTCTCAATGATGCACTGTTGGTTACTATCAACCCCCCAAAGCCAACATTTTGCGCTCTCGCATGTGCGGTTTCGCACTGCTACCGCCCACATGGGTCTCAATGATGCACTGTTGGTTACTATCAACCCCCCAAAGCCAACATTTTGCGCTCCCGCAGGTGCGGTTTCGCACTGCTACCGCCCACATGGGTCTCAATAATGCACTGGTTACCCCTAAAATCTCATTTTCAAACCGCATGAAAAATAGTTTATTTTGGGATACTTGGGTCATACAGCCCTGCCGTCCTTCTTAGTCACACTTGGTCGACAACTAAGAAGCTTTGTCCAAATCCAAAAATTTCTATTAGTCTCTTTAGGCTATATGTGTGCATGTGAGCGTGTATGTGTGTAATAAAAAATAGTGTGCCGTACGGCCGAACACCTTTACAGTCTCTTTAAAATGCTCCTACAGGTGCGGATTCGCACTGCTACCGCCCACATGGGTCTCAATGATGCACTGTTGGTTACTATCAACCCCCAAAGCCAACATTTTGCGCTCTCGCATGTGCGGTTTCGCACTGCTACCGCCCACATGGGTCTCAATGATGCACTGTTGGTTACTATCAACCCCCAAAGCCAACATTTTGCGCTCCCGCAGGTGCGGTTTGGCACTGCTCCCGCCCACATGGGTCTCAATGATGCACTGTTTGTTACTTTTACCCCCCAAAGCCAACATTTTGCGCTCTCGCATGTGCGGTTCCGCACTGCTACCGCCCACATGGGTCTCAATGATGCACTGTTGGTTACTATCAACCCCCCAAAGCCAACATTTTGCGCTCCCGCAGGTGCGGTTTCGCACTGCTACCGCCCACATGGGTCTCAATGATGCACTGTTGGTTACTATCAACCCCCCAAAGCCAACATTTTGCGCTCTCGCAGGTGCGGTTTCGCACTGCTACCGCCCACATGGGTCTCAATGATGCACTGTTGGTTACTATCAACCCCCCAAAGCCAACATTTTGCGCTCTCGCATGTGCGGTTTCGCACTGCTACCGCCCACATGGGTCTCAATGATGCACTGTTGGTTACTATCAACCCCCCAAAGCCAACATTTTGCGCTCCCGCAGGTGCGGTTTCGCACTGCTACCGCCCACATGGGTCTCAATGATGCACTGGTTACCCCCTAAAATCTCATTTTCAAACCGCATGAAAAAATAGTTTATTTTGGGATACTTGGGTCATACAGCCCTGCCGTCCTTCTTAGTCACACTTGGTCGACAACTAAGAAGCTTTGTCCAAATCCAAAAATTTCTATTAGTCTCTTTAGGCTATATGTGTGCATGTGAGCGTGTATGTGTACAAAAAATAGTGTGCCGTACGGCCGAACACCTTTACAGTCTCTTTAAAATGCTCCTACAGGTGCGGATTCGCACTGCTACCGCCCACATGGGTCTCAATGATGCACTGTTGGTTACTATCAACCCCCCAAAGCCAACATTTTGCGCTCTCGCATGTGCGGTTTCGCACTGCTACCGCCCACATGGGTCTCAATGATGCACTGTTGGTTACTATCAACCCCCCAAAGCCAACATTTTGCGCTCCCGCAGGTGCGGTTTCGCACTGCTACCGCCCACATGGGTCTCAATGATGCACTGTTGGTTACTATCAACCCCCCAAAGCCAACATTTTGCGCTCTCGCATGTGCGGTTCCGCACTGCTACCGCCCACATGGGTCTCAATGATGCACTGTTGGTTACTATCAACCCCCCAAAGCCAACATTTTGCGCTCCCGCAGGTGCGGTTTCGCACTGCTACCGCCCACATGGGTCTCAATGATGCACTGTTGGTTACTATCAACTCCCCTCAAAGCCAACATTTTGTGCTCCCGCAGGTGCGGTTTCGCACTGCTACCGCCCACATGGGTCTCAATGATGCACTGTTGGTTACTATCAACCCCAAAGCCAACATTTTGCGCTCCCGCAGGTGCGGTTTCGCACTGCTACCGCCCACATGGGTCTCAATGATGCACTGTTGGTTACTATCAACCCCCCAAAGCCAACATTTTGCGCTCTCGCATGTGCGGTTTCGCACTGCTACCGCCCACATGGGTCTCAATGATGCACTGTTGGTTACTATCAACCCCCCAAAGCCAACATTTTGCGCTCTCGCATGTGCGGTTCCGCACTGCTACCGCCCACATGGGTCTCAATGATGCACTGTTGGTTACTATCAACCCCCCAAAGCCAACATTTTGCGCTCCCGCAGGTGCGGTTTCGCACTGCTACCGCCCACATGGGTCTCAATGATGCACTGTTGGTTACTATCAACCCCCCAAAGCCAACATTTTGCGCTCTCGCATGTGCGGTTTCGCACTGCTACCGCCCACATGGGTCTCAATGATGCACTGTTGGTTACTATCAACCCCCCCAAAGCCAACATTTTGCGCTCCCGCAGGTGCGGTTTCGCACTGCTACCGCCCACATGGGTCTCAATGATGCACTGGTTACCCCCTAAAATCTCATTTTCAAACCGCATGAAAAAATAGTTTATTTTGGGATACTTGGGTCATACAGCCCTGCCGTCCTTCTTAGTCACACTTGGTCGACAACTAAGAAGCTTTGTCCAAATCCAAAAATTTCTATTAGTCTCTTTAGGCTATATGTGTGCATGTGAGCGTGTATGTGTGTAAAGAAATAGTGTGCCGTACGGCCGAACACCTTTACAGTCTCTTTAAAATGCTCCTACAGGTGCGGATTCGCACTGCTACCGCCCACATGGGTCTCAATGATGCACTGTTGGTTACTATCAACCCCCCAAAGCCAACATTTTGCGCTCTCGCATGTGCGGTTTCGCACTGCTACCGCCCACATGGGTCTCAATGATGCACTGTTGGTTACTATCAACCCCCCAAAGCCAACATTTTGCGCTCCCGCAGGTGCGGTTTCGCACTGCTACCGCCCACATGGGTCTCAATGATGCACTGTTGGTTACTATCAACCCCCCAAAGCCAACATTTTGCGCTCTCGCATGTGCGGTTCCGCACTGCTACCGCCCACATGGGTCTCAATGATGCACTGTTGGTTACTATCAACCCCCCAAAGCCAACATTTTGCGCTCCCGCAGGTGCGGTTTCGCACTGCTACCGCCCACATGGGTCTCAATGATGCACTGTTGGTTACTATCAACCCCCCCAAAGCCAACATTTTGCGCTCCCGCAGGTGCGGTTTCGCACTGCTACCGCCCACATGGGTCTCAATGATGCACTGTTGGTTACTATCAACCCCCCAAAGCCAACATTTTGCGCTCTCGCATGTGCGGTTTCGCACTGCTACCGCCCACATGGGTCTCAATGATGCACTGTTGGTTACTATCAACCCCCCAAAGCCAACATTTTGCGCTCCCGCAGGTGCGGTTTCGCACTGCTACCGCCCACATGGGTCTCAATGATGCACTGGTTACCCCCTAAAATCTCATTTTCAAACCGCATGAAAAAATAGTTTATTTTGGGATACTTGGGTCATACAGCCCTGCCGTCCTTCTTAGTCACACTTGGTCGACAACTAAGAAGCTTTGTCCAAATCCAAAAATTTCTATTAGTCTCTTTAGGCTATATGTGTGCATGTGAGCGTGTATGTGTGTACAAAAAATAGTGTGCCGTACGGCCGAACACCTTTACAGTCTCTTTAAAATGCCCCACCCCCTTCCCCCTTCCCCCTCCCATGGCTGTCACCAGGATTCGAACCTAGAGCATGAACAAAACCGTCAGAGAGATGCGTTGACGCTATACACTCCTCTATGGTTACTGTATGAAATGTTTTTGTTATTGAATTAAGCCTCTCCTGACTGAAACCACACGAAAGGAATATGAGAGTGTGTTTTTTGTAGCCTTTCGCTTTTGTGTTCGTGATATGTGTGGATGTGTCAAGTAGTTTAATTGTCGCTGAAAAATGCAAAAAAATAAACAAGCAGCAAAAGAGAATAGCGATAACTCTTTGTTTTCATATGCAGATAATAGAGACAATCTTGTGTTCCATTTTATCTGCAGCTAATATGGTGGTAGTGTTGCGATAGATTGTATGTTTCGGAAGTAAAACACAATCCCTCGAGTAGCACATATGTATGTTCCAAGTCAGGTGTCGAAATTTATACACTGAGCATACTGGTCGTAAGTATTTCATACGACCAAACTTATGAGAATGTTTCATAAGAATTGAACTATGAAAATATTAAGATCATATTTCGGTCAAATTAATCATTTTTATTGTATATCCAACAAGACGTTTCCTTGAAGCGTCGGTGGGTGTGTGGTGTGATCTCACGCCTCCTAATCACGACGTCCACGGTTCGAAACCAGGTTACACTTTTTTTTAAACGAACATAAAATTTTTCATAAGATTGTCGTATAAAATGCATTCCATTAGTGAATCGTACGAAAATCATTTTCTTGTGGCGAAATTTCAAATGAGAATCGTATGATCGTCTTACGACCAGTATGTCCCTATATGTCTGAATTTGGTTACAATCACCAGATTTGATAGAAATGTGTTACTTGAGTCAATTCAACAGATTTTAAGCTCGCTCCAATTTAATTGCAATATTATACTTTTATATACCAGTATCCTAAGAGTTGAACAAGAAATCTCTGTAGTAAGGTCTCAGCTTTACAAGAAATCTGTGGAGAAAGATCTCGGGTCTACACGCGTAACCAAAGTCCTATCGACTACAATCGAAGTTTCAAAAGAGGTACACGCTATTTGTGGATTTTAGTATAAAATGGGATCACTACATATATCCTGCACTATTCTAGAAATATATGGAGTGAGGTTTAAAGTCAACATGCATAATCAAAGTTGTATCGACTTGTTTCAAAAGTGGTACAATCTGTTTATGGTCCTTGTAATAGAATAGAATATACTACAGCATATGTTCTGCGATATCCAAGAAATTCGGGAGTGAGATCTTAAGGCGTACACCCGTAATCAAAGGTCTTTTGAGAAACTTCAAATATAATACATGTTTTTTTGTGAATCTTAAAATACTATGTGGCCTTGTTCCATTCATTTCCTGGGGAAATCTATCACACATAGGAATATGTACCATATTTGAAACAGTCTGGTAGATCTTCAGTTACGATTGAAATCTTAAAGGATTACTTCAGAGATTTCTTGCATAGTTTTGAACACATGATAAAAATACATTCTATTAAAAATACAAGAATAGCTTGTTCAAAATTTAAAACGGCCTAATAGACCTCTGGTTACGCATGTAGACCGTGTAAACAAACGCAACACTGATGGTATTCCCATCGTCCATGCTCTAAACGGTTGTATTAACCCTTAAATGTGCAATTTTGTTTTAAAACAACAAATCAAGACAAAATTTTCAAAACGACTTATCTGCTTTTGTAAACAAAGATTTAAACGACGATTTGACGAATCTGATAGCTCTCCCATGCAAACCAACACCATCTATAGGTAGGTGAAGGTTTCAGCTACCTGTTGATGGTGTTGGTTTGCGTGGGCGAGCTATCAGATTCGTCAAATTGTCGTTTAAATCTTTGTTTACAAAAGCAGATAAGTCGTTTTGAAAATTTTGCTTTGAAATATTTAATGATCAAGGAATTGATCCATTTAAGTAAAGCATTCCAATAAAACGGCGATAATCTTGCACTATATCGGTTGTGTCTAGACATTCGTGTATTGTATATATTGGTAAATGATTCATTGCGCTCAATGTTTTACTTGCCAGAAAACGCAATGAATCATTGTATTTGGGGATGCGGGACGCAAAGTCTGTCAGAATAAAAACTGAATAGAGTTTATTACCAGTAACACAGATGAAACATTGAAATCGTTACATCAAATGCAATTCAGAAACCAAAAAACCCCACCACTGATTCTGGCAACTTGTATTGTTATATCGGCGCCGGTCAAGTCCTTATAGTCAGTTGGGAAAAGAGAGGAATGCTAGTATGTAGTAGTAGTAGTGTTTACTATTTTGTGATTTTTTTCAGCAGTGAGCACGCATGTTGACAAAAGAAGCGACGAATTTGGTGCCGTATTACTTTGTTTAGCGATGAGATGGATATATGTACAGTGAGATGGAGATCGGAACATTTCCCTAATTGTTGCGAACCCAAAACAAAAGTTGTGACATTCTTTGTATTAAGCGTTTTGTATGAAATCTCGCATGCAAACCACTCAGAGAATGTTATATTTGTTATGCCAGCTCATTGCATAAGTGCGATTTATTTGGTTTCGATCAATACATCTAAACGATTCTCCTTACTCCTTCATATGATAATTATCAGATTCATATAACATAAAACGAAGATAATGGTAGTCTTTTATCACTACTCATCTCTCATCTGGTATACAGTCCAGATGGCATGCGCGTCAGTCGAATAGCGCAAGGGCTTGGTGGAGAGTTCAATTATCTTTTTAGGCCGATTTTTGGCGCAGCTTCAAAATGCAACAGCAAACTTTTTTTTATGTCATATCACATGGTATGAAAACTAAGAAATAGTGTATTCACACCATAATGAGTTCGATACCATATGTTTGTATTGTCAGAACTCATAACTTGTTACTTTGAGCGACATTTGTTTCAAAACGTGGAAACAGTTGAGTGTTGACGGAAAGGTCTTACAATTTGCAGACCTAAGTTCCGATTCTCAGGTTGTTTTTTTTAATTAAAATTTAATAAAGTACAACATGTAAACTCAAACACATGTTTTGAGATTACGAATGAAATAAAAATGAAATGTTTTTAAAAACTTGCTTTCAATAATGCCATTTATTATTGATAAAGGTTAATCAATAATAAAAAACTGAAGAGTTTTTCTCAAGGACTTTTTTCTGAAATTCTCATTGGAATTCCTCCAAGTACTTTTCATGAATTACTTCGAGAATTTCCACAAAACTCCTTTTGAATATCACATAGAATTTCCACGCCACGGAAAATTCTCCAGATTTTTTTCTGAGAATGCTTACGGAAATTCAATTGCGAATTTCTCCAGAAAATACCTCCACGTAGTTTCCGAAGCATTCGTCCAAGAATCCACCTGGAAAATCGTTTTTAAATTTGTCAGTAATACCTTCGGAAATTTCCCTTAACACTTAAAAAAATCTTCTGGAATCCACATGAAAACTCCTCTGTAAATTATAAGGCATTTTATGAGACAGATTGAAACAGCTGTTTCTCTCTGTGCTTATGTACTTTGGCAAATAGTGGGAGCCCGTTTGTTTGGTTAATTCACGCTGAACATTCCAATGGGTCGGATCATCACTTCTACCTAGTTTTTTTTTGGTTTCTAGAGCTTAAGAACAAAGCTTTTCATACCATTTCCAATACGTGTTGCTAGATTATTCATACTATTGCATTCTTAGCATAAAATGCTGAAGAAAACATTATTAAAACAAATTAAAAGTTAGAAAAATTATTTTGTGTTTGGACATAACGAGATGTTCACGCAGAATTATACCAAAACAAAACATTAAATTACATGTTATCGGGCCGCCGCGAAACGTCTCATAAAATACCTTATATCCAGTTTTCCGCGAGCTGGGAATTTTCGACGAAATTTCTGATTCATTTCCCATTGGACATCATGGAAAAGTTACCGAAAAAATCTGAAAGAATTAAAGTATTTCTAGGAGAAATTCGAAAAGAATTTCCTGTTTCGAATTAGATTTTTTTAAAAATAAATTCTTGAAATAACTTAGGGCGGATTTCTCGATAGGCTTCTATATTCTCGACGGAATTACTAAAAGAAGTATTTTGAAATGGAGTTCCTTAAAAAAAAGAATCTTTTCGAGTTTCCAAATTAAATTACTTGTCATAAGACAACACCAATGAAGAAGAAGAATATGAAATTGACTGAAAATATGTATTTCCAATAGAATGAACCAGTAGAAATGTTCAGTACGAAACTCGTTAACTTACTGGTTTAATACTCGTTCAATAGCCATCGGCGTGGTGAAAAATATTCATGCGGCGGCTCGCCGATTAATTTTCGACGGCGGCGGCGACGTGAGAAAATCACCGGCTGCGGCGGCGGCATGACGCAGCGGCGCACAGGTTTTCATCATGCAGTAATCCATGTGGTACCATACGGTACAATCACACCATACTGCTACACCACACCACACCACAATTAGCCTTACTAATCTTCTTTCACTTTCACTTTGTGAAATCCTGATTCAGGATTTAAATAACACTTTCTCATTTCTTCTTTCCGCAGCAAAAAGAAGTGCACATAATAAATTCAATAAACCCCAATTCACTGAAAAAAAAGCCCACCACACGACCGCAACTACCGTCACTTGCGCGATAAATTCAATTGAACACTACTAAAGAAGAAAAAACAGTCTATATTCAGCTGATGTAACTGTTATTTCTGTTTTTTCTTCAAAACTATCACGAAATAGTTACAAACAACGCGAACCGCACGCCCGACCCCCGACCGTGTTGACAAGACCTGAACTGTTCCATTCGACTTACCAGCCGTGGACGGCAACACGAGGAGGCCGCAGACTCTGAGCGGGTGGTTCGTTTGCACGCTTAAGTTAATCAACATAGTTTTGTATACACATAACGGGCATTTCATGAGATAAAATTATTATGTGAATGGTAAATTAACCAACAATGGATCTCCAAGCACCTGCATTTCACTATTGCTACTATTGTGGTGTCAAATTGTTGATTCATTGTTATTATTGTTCCAGTTGAAATTAGAATGGACCGCAAAAACCGCCGCTATGAAATGAACAGATCGTGCCACCGTAGACATGTTCTGTCAAAAGCACATGAATAGAAATACATATTAACGCATTTGCCCAAAAGTACACGCGGCGCTCCCCACAGGAAACGACGCACCGCGCTTTTTGCTGCCCGTATACTCGATTCTTATGGGGAGATAACATTGCGGCGTTTCCTAAGGTGCGGTTGTTCCTTTCGAATGTGGAACGCCGCGTGGAATCTTGTGCAAATGCGCTTTTGGAAACATTACAACAGCCGCGCGGTGTATCGTTTTGACAGCACCCTACAATATGCGTATACAGTGCCGCCGTTGTTTTGATGCGGAGAGTGCTAAATGAGATACCTTGATTGATCCATTTCGATCTCGCGAAAACTGATTTTATTCGCGTTCAACTTATAGCGCATCATTGCGCATGTAGTACATATTGTTTGCAACCATATGCGCTATGCAGCGCACCAGATGCGCAGTAATAAAACTTGCGACTAATAGGAGAAACATTGATTTTCGCGAGTAAAAGATACCAGCAAAATACAGCAGTTAGCCTTCCTGGCAATCTGAAATGAAACCTTGGGCCCCGAAGGTTACACAAAAAAAAGCTAAAAACTCAACAGCGCAGATACCACAATTGGCAGGATTATTTGCTTCGTCGCATGAATCAAATCTCTTAGGCTAGAGCTAGACCCCTTTTGCTTTATTTTATTATGAGTAATCGAACTGATTGTTCAATTCAATATGAGGAGAATTATTGAGAGGAAATGGAGAATTCAAAGATTCTACCATCCTTTTTTGTTAATGCTCAAGGTATAGCAACGTGGAAACGAGACCTTTTGAAGGTTTTTTTTTCAGAACGGTGTCCTTGCAGGCAGAGTGTATGTAATTAAGAGTGGCGACGATACTGTCAGAATTGGAACAAAATTCATCTGTCATTCCCATATAAAATTGTGTTCCAAACGAGCAGGAGACCTGTCAAATGCGGCACACTCTGCTTGCAGGATCACCACCGCTTGGCGGAATTTTTCTTTGCAAATGGCTCCAACGTAAAACGGAGAAACATGTAACGGGATCAATAGGTACAAACAGCTCTGAGAAGTGCTGTTGAAATTAAAATAGCATTGGGTAGCATAAAAACTTCCTGCAGCATTGTACATATTGCACAGAGAGAAGGGGTAACGATGGTAAAGTGAACAGGTGGGGTAAAGTGGGTAACGGGAACGGCTTGTGTATTTATTTGTTTATTTTTTATTTATAGAACAACTAGGATTTAGCTAGTCGCGCTGCAGCAAGGTACCCGGCAGAACGTGGAACGTTATAGACGGAATCGGAGACAGCAGACCCGTCTTTTTCAGGAGAAGAAACGCCGCCTGTACAGGCGGAGTGCGAGGAGATGGAACAGCTGTGCCGTTCTCAAGAAACACGCAAGTTCTGATAGAACTCAACGCCGTTGCCTGCCACATCGCTATTCAGGTGCTCTTCGTAGTGCTGCCGCCACCTCACGCTCGTTCGTAAGAAGGTTCACGTTCATGTTCTTACACATATCGGGCTGTGGCACGAGGCCCTTACGTGAACGGTTTTACTTTTCAAAGAACTTTCGTGCGTTATTAGCGCGTTACAGTTGCTCCGTCTCTTGACGGTCTAGATCTTCCTGCTGGCGCTTTTTCTTCCGAAAAATCGAGGTGTTGCAGCAATCTCACTCATGCTGCATTCTTCTACTCAACTAACTGCTCACATTCGCTGAAACATAACATAACAGTCGTTCTCTGGTCCGGGGACACCGTGCCTAGTGCAGCGGTTGCGGTGCGTCCAATGGTGGATCGAATATCTTTCCAGCCATCTTCAAGAGACGCTGCGCTTAGCTGCTCTTCCGTTGGGAGTGCCACTTCCAGCTGCTGCGCGTAATTTTGGGCCAGTCTACCGTATTGTAGCCGCCCAGTCGTTGGATTCAACATTCGCACTGCAGTAAGTGCGGACGCTCGTGATATCAGAGAAGAATTTGCTGTCGATTTGGTTTTCCGTTTCTTGATTAGGTGATCTCCATGTGGCCTTGTGGATATTCTTGCGGGGAAGAAAGTGCTTATACCATCCCGCGGGAGGCTACAAAGTGTATACATCGTTGACTGTTGTCTGTACATATAAAAGGGTATGAACCACAAATTGTAGCAGCTGTTGGGAGAACCATTCATTGTTCACACCGCGCACATTGGACGACGGTGGTGGACGGTATATTTAACTTCACTCAAGGTGCGGGTTGGTTAGTTTCCATCGTCCGCTGAACTGACGTAGTCATCTCTTCTGCTGCCTACAGCCTCACTGCCTTGACTTGCCTCTCACTGCTTATGTTCTCAGCGCCATTAAATTTTCCACCTTTCGATCGCCATATGTTCATATGCAAGGAGGCTCTCATCCTTATCCCTGCACAGTGGACACTGGCGTTTTTTAACGGTACTGTTCCATCTCCTCGCACTCTACTTCTCCCAGGCAGCTTTGCTTCTCATGGAAGGGGTGGGTCTGCTGTCTCCGTTTCCGTCTATTGCGTTCTACCTTCCTCCGGGTTCTTTGCTGCAGCGCGACTGTCCACACTGCGCCCTTCTTCTTCCGAATCTGTATGCACCCTTCGCCGAACCAACTAGGTATGATAACTAAGGTATGATTACCTGTAAACGTTCACACCATTATTGATCCCTTCTAACACTCCTCCTGCAACGCTACGATGCCGAATCTGTTGTCTTTCAGCACTTCGACGAGGATCCGTGTGCTCCCAATGAGGTTGGAAGATTTGCAATTAAACGAACCGAACTTTCAGTTCCAAGTTTCACTGAAATTCGTAGTTTTAAATATGCGCCCTCATAACCACCTTGTTGTACTAGCGCCCCCTTTAAAAATAGGCGACCAAGTAGCTCATATTTTACGACGACAGGGCTGTAATAAAC
>NW_026943540.1:0-3589 GCF_024139115.2 Armigeres subalbatus | reverse complement strand
TCAAATTCGTTATGTTCAAGAGCCCAACAACTTCCTCATTGCTCGACTTCCAGAAAATGAGGAAAGTGGAATCTTTGGCTAAGGTGGGTGCTATGGAAGATGATATTTACGATCGGGAAATCTCCTTCGCTGAATTTTTCACATCAGTTCGTCAGGAAACCTTGAACAGCGGGTCCGAGGAAAACAACCAAAGCCTATTAGGGTAGTATTGTCGGGCTTTGGCTTTTATCTTCGATTTTCAAAATTGAAAGAATAAAACAAAAAGACCAAGTGTTTTATTCAGATTTTTAAAATTTTTCTCAAAATCTAAAAAAAAAATAATTTTTTTTTTATTAAACCATAATTTAATAACGGACCAAATCGTGTTCTTAAAATTACTTCATTATTTTAATTCTTTTATATTTTGGCAAACACATGATCCTAACAAGGATTTATAAACTTTGTGAGTCCAAATGATTCACCGTCTAGGTAGATTATTTTATATTATTCTTTGGCTGTTATACAGCAAAAACTTCTTTGAGCCAACATACACTTTTCAGCACCTTTGTGACAGAATCTGTAACTCATAATCCCGTTCCTGCATGATGCTTTGTGGAAAGATACCTTCTCGTGGTGTGTCTTCTCAATATAAAAGCACACCATGGTCACATTCCCAGCTTCTGGCTGATCCAACGAATACTACATCCTTAATATCCAACTCCGTGGTACTTATGAGAGTATTACTATGCCCGCTTGTTTACTTTTTATCTTTTTTCTTGATTTCTGATAGCAGATTCTAGGAAAAAAGATTACAAAAAAACACTAGTTTGGTAATCCAATGAATTATACCAATGTTAATGTACAAAAGAATGCTAATGCAATCTGTAGTTTTATAACGCAGCTTTCATACAAAAGTCACTATTTGGTCACTTTTTCGTCATCGTTGTTCATCAGCGTTACTATTTTGAATGGCATTCATCGATACCAGCCTCTGAGTAATACGAATTTCCCAAAAGGTTTTTCTTGCTGAATTTCAAAGGGAAACTTTTTGCAAACAATGGATAATCCTCTCAGATTTCCAGTGTTAATTCTTCTAAATTACTTCTGATTTTCTCTCCAGTGTAAAATTCTACTGAAATGATTTGGGGAATTCTTCTTGAATTTCGCTTATAAATTGTTGTCCATTTCGTTCTTCTAACATTGTTATTTTTCTGAATATTAAAACAAAGTTCTCTTCCAAAAGAAATGTTTCTGGAGGTTTCGCGGTTTTTTTTTCTGGATTACCAGGGAAGGATTTTGTTGAGTTTCTAAATTGAATTTTTTTGATTTCAAAGTTGGAAATCATTCTGATTTTAAGATTTTTGGCCAGAAATTTCAATGAAATTTTTGGCATACTAAGTATACGTAAAGGCTATAGGTGATTACTCTAAAACTGAATCTTATGCGATGGAAGGCTCGGAGAATCTATTGTAAGTTATATACCAATCGACTCAGCTCGACGAATTGAGGTGGATGCTCAGTAAGTGTGTGCACGAAAAACGTGAGTCGCAACTTTTTTTTGTACTCAACTTCCTTATCCGATTTGTTTTGCAAATTGTTGCACAGGTTGCAGTATTCGGATGCGGAATCCTTTCTCATTTCCTGCTATATTGAAAATTGGCTCAATCGGCCTCTTGCATTACTCGGAGTTAGTTAAAAAATGAGTTGATTTGGAAAAAAATCAAAATCGATTTTTTTCTTCAAAAACTGCTGCGCTGTATTTACGAAATGAACGCAACAAATGTAAACTGATGGAAATAATTGAATCTATCTCTTCAAAAATGCAATTTCATCTCTAAGGTGGTTTTTCTTGTTAATTTTATGTGTTTTTGTTTGGTTTTGTAATTCACAGAGGAAGGCCACCGCTAGGTGGTTTAATTTGGGCTTCTGTGTTAGAGCGCTTAGAATATCGATTGATTTTTGATTGCACAGCAACCCCTCAATAATAAAATGTCTTGACTTCAATTTATTTCACATCGAACAGCCAAATTCTGCCCTGTCCTATCAATTCCATATATGCACCCATTCTTGGATGCCCCCCTGTACCGAACGAATCACCAGACTGGGACCGCTAAACTTTGTTGTTTATCTCCCATACGTCGACGACGAACGAGATGCTACACACACCGCGCTTTTCGAGTGGTTCTACCAAAGTCTCCAACCAGCAGCGCCATCTGCTTCCAGTACGTACCTATCCGGAGAAGAGCTTTTTTGCGTGCAGTGCACTTGAATCGATTGTGTGCCCGGAGAAGGTAAATTTACTTATCCCATTGAGTTTACGTTCAGTTGGCAAATGATCAGTAATTGACTGTTCGACGCGTTTTCTTCCCCTTTTTAGAGGCCCAGTGTGGGCACCATTGGAGTGCGATAAGTGACAGGTGTACGGGAAGCTGACCGTTGGCAGGCGAATGTGACACGACACGTGATGAAAGCGAGTGAAATGGATCTGGGATTAATTGGAAGAATCGTTTAAAACCTTAGTAAGACCCAGTGGTACAGTAGATAACGAACATCTCCGGTGTTAGTGTGCAGTGACAAGCAAGCAAGCAGAACGAGTTATTCCTAGGATCGCGACATCGGTGATGATAACGTTGCCCTCTCGAACTGCCCAAACGATTGTGGATTCCAAAATATTATTGCACCACAGCTGAAAGGAGAGGATGCCGATAGGTTGCTGTTGCTAACTAATCGAAGCAAAAGGGAAAGCAGGATCAACGGGATTCCCCTCTGGATAGTCCGGGAGGTGTAGAATACGCCAAGTGAGTGAATGGGTTGCTTTCAGTGTTTCTGGTGCGTGTGGCTTCTTTGGGTGCCTGAAGCGGGAATCTTGGTCGCATAAAAATATGACACGCGATTTGATTAATATAACAACAGCGGGTTTTACTTCACTCTACTTTCTTCGCGAACTGAACGTGGTTGTTTTTTTTTGTAGAGCACAAACACCAAGCGGAGGATGGCTTTTACCCAAGTGGGCATGAGAGTGGGAAAAGTGTAGCTTGATGTCGAGTGCTACGGCTAAGAGATACGGAACAGTTTAGGAAAAGAAAGGTGCCCTCAAAAGAGTTGGCGCGTGTTGTGCTGCGCTAAAGCGGTATGGGTATCACGATGTCAGCGGGGTAATTCGATTCATGTTGGTGTGTGTGGACGAACGCCGTGAATGCGGTCTTCAAATGGAGTTGACTTGCAAGATTTGAGGTGCTTGACGCATATAGAGATAAGTACCAAGACATTCATCGACCTCTTTCGTTCTTGAATGGACAAGCTTGACGGGATTGTGAGTAATGAGCGTTGGATAAGATAAGTACTCGTCTCTTTGGTAACAGCGGGAATGTCGCGCTGCTTGGTATCATTTAGAACATCGAACTCATGGATACATCTGTAGAATGAATATACGAATAATTTATTCATCCCGTGTTTGTAGATTTTATATTCAAGCTTATTTGATCACTTACAGAAGGGATCCAGATACAAGAGCGCTTTATATAGGCGCATAGATTTTCTTAATGATGAAACCACTTCCTTGCTGAATTTCTGCTCGGAACTGAACTGATATAATTTGTAGAAAGGAAAA
>NW_026943539.1:0-27724 GCF_024139115.2 Armigeres subalbatus | reverse complement strand
GATCTCGCTTTCATTACTGAGCGTTTCATGGATCGATTTGATCACTGGTTTTGTTTCACCACACGGAGAAACACGTTTACTCATTAATGGGTACTTTTTCTTTGCTATCTCTTTCCCTCTGCTGAAAAATTTACCCATTTTGAGAGAATAAGTGGATCTACTCATTTAAATGAGTAAATCCACTTATTCTCCCAAAATGGGTAAATTTTTCAGCAGAGAGAACGAGATAGCAGACAAAAAGTACCCATTAATGAGTAAACGATTTTTACCGGGCACCGAAAGTGGTAGTCGGAGTTTTGGCAGGTCGACGAATCGCGAGATTCGCGGCAACCTTTACACGCGGCCTTCGCATAGACATGTTGGCTGGTTCTTAAACTAGGCCGGGTACTGTTTATTTACTTGACGGAATTTTGTTCACCACTGCTCAGATTAAGTTGAAAATCACCGAATTTCTGGATGTCACCGAAGAAACTACATTTCAATCAAACGAGCTTTTCTTGACTATATCAATTGAGCCCGTAATTCTATTTTGCACACTTTTAATACGTTTCTAGATATATTAAGGTATGTAATTTAATAAACTAATTTTCTTTGAAAGGAAAATAGGTATCTGCACAAAACTTTGACTCTGTTTTTGACGACGAAAATGACCAGAAAAGCATTGAAGGCAGACCAGGGAGCCAATTCGCGAACGAAGGCAATGCCTCTCCTCACTCTTATGGCAAAAACTCATTGCTATCTGTCAGGATGTCTGTCAACCATTAGGGTCTCGCCGACATTTCTCACCAACACGAACGCAGGTTCGTGGTTGCAAACAATCAATGTTATGGATTTTATACAGGTTCGGACGAGAGAGCGCAAACGTGTTCGTGAAATGTCGGAATCAGTAACAGTGTTCGTTTCGCACGACGCCGGCGGTGGCTTGGGTGCCGGAAACAAAAGAACGGTGACGTCAAACTCACACCTCATGAATGAAATTTGGTGTGAGTTTGACGTCAGCAATCAGCTGATCAGAAATGTTTACACTTTTTGAGCTACTAATACGCACAAAGGGCACGCTCAACCGGACCTGTATAAAATAAATGACATTGGCAAACAATGCCATTTGATTTTGCCGTGACAGCTGCTCGTGGTTGCAAACAAACCTAGTAAAAGTGTGAGTGAAACGTGCGTGTACGTACACGATCGCTGAAAGCCTAAATCATTCCTTCTTTGTTCCGCCACATAGTAATATCCCATTCGCGACACGAAGTTAAATCCTTCACGCACACATGTGTGCCTGCAGGAAAAATCTGACAGTTCGTTACACTGAATAAATTAGGTATGTCTCATTTGGAGAATAATTCAATACAAAATTATCAAAACGACTTATCAGCTTTTGTATATTGCCTGATGATTTTCTCAAAATTGCACGCGGCGAACCTTTCATGAAAGGTACCGCCGCGCTTTCTGCACCCCGTTTACTTGATTCTTATGGATGAATAGCATTGCGGTGTATCGTTTGTCGCGGCCGTACCTTTCGACAGTCCGCGTGAAGTTTTGTGCAAGTACCCTCCCTCAAAGTACCATCCCTCAAAGTACATAAACTTTTAGATATTGCGATTTTTTGTCTTCTTCAATTTCGCTCTGAGGCCTTAAGAGCCCTCTACAATGGATACGTTTGCGAACGTTTTGCCAGTTTTACCATCGTAGATACGTATAGGATATACGTGTCTCTCGACAAGACCTTTCTTTATAAAATGTCAACAATTTTCACTTATAAACACCTTATTTCGAATACTGCGCAAACTGATCTTTCCCAACGGCATCCGGAGGACGGATGGTTCGATCAGGCACTTTCAATCCGGATCAACCGTGTCTCAGCGGACTCGACTCTAACCGAAAGTAACCGATTGATTTTGATCTCCTCATCATCCGACAATCTGTTAGTTGATTCGTTAACTCGCGATCTCGCAAAATCGGCTCCGATAGATCAGGCTACATGATGTTTGCCTTCCTGAAACCGATAATTAAATTCTTTAGTCAGCACATATTTGTCCCTTTCATCGTCATCATTTCTTACCGGTGTTACTGACGGAGTAACAATTTCTTGCATTATTAACTTATTTGTAAAGCTGGTTCCGTAGAATATAGCAATGCCGGATTCGGAAGTTTGGTTAGAGCTGCTGTCGATTTACACTCGACGATGGATCTTCCGGCCGATGATGACTGCTGATGAAGTATGCGGTGTTTCGCGGAGTAGTTCACTAGCATTCGCAGAGGATACCGCGCCAAAGAGCCAAGAATCAGCGATTTGCTGCTAGCAGGATGAACATTTGGCTTCATTTTAACGCTTCCCAGAACGTATATGTTGCACTTGGGTTAACGCTAATATAATAAAATGTATTAAAACCAAAAAATTTAATAACAAAAGATGAAATCTGATTTGAAAATTATAATATTTACCTGTCTGTAATAAATAGCGGCGCCACGTATGTGCGAAGATTGTCTGACATTTTATTATTATTTAAAAGCTGTTCGTTGTATCGTATATCGTTGTATCGTACAGCAGACGTTCGATAACTGCAAGTCATTTAACTGCAATGCTTTTTAACTGCAATTCGATAGTTGCAACAGTTTTGCAGTTATCGGACCGCTAAACTTCAAACTGATGTCAAACTCAATGACAGCTACATTGCGCTGCGCATTTAGATGCACTTTTATTGCATCTTTTATTGCATCTGACGTCGATTGACAACCGTTTGACGTCTAGAATGCGTTGCAGTTATCGAACGGCATTCGTTAACTGAAAAGTAAACATTTTGCAGTTATCGAACAGCTACTGTATATGCAAGGCTTGATAGAACTTATGTATTGGCCGTCACATTGAAATTTTATTAGTAGCACCAATAACATTTAAATATATCACAGCAAAAAAACTTGTTGAATATTACATCGAAATCGCTGCAACCCGCTGAATCCATCGGTTGTTTAATATTACACTGCTCGATGTACTCAAGAGCTTGCTGTGTAATAATCAAGAGCGATGTAATTTTTATCGATGTGATAAATAAGACGACGCAATAAATGCGATGTAAAAGAATGTGATGTAATACAGTCCAATATATATGGTGAAATGTGCTGAATACAGATATTTTCGAAGGGATGCGATTATTTTGATGGTTAAATATTGTGTTTTTGCCACATTTTTAATTTTTATTTTATTTGCATATATTTCATTGTTCATTTTTGCCTTTCTCGTACAACAAAGTTGTACCGAGAAGGCTATCATTTCACTCCGAAAACGAACTTTTTATAGAGGACTCGTAGACCCATAGTGTTATATACCAATCGACTCAGTTCGACGAACTGAGCAAATGTCTGTCTGTCCGTGTGTGTGTCCGTGTGTGTGTGTGTGCGTATGTGTGTGCACACTGAAACATTAGCCAACTTTTCTAGTACTAAACCTTATTCAATTTTACCGCAGCAAGTTGCATTCGATGGAGAATGTTTTCTTTTTGTTCACTATTGAATTTCGAAGCGGTTGAACTTCGCAACAAATAGTAAATATTCAAATAGTTATAACATATGATGATTTCGGTATGAAATGCTCTCGGATGAAAAGGTTATGTTCTCCCAAGACGCACAATTCGAAACTGACAGCATTCAGTTTTATAACAAGTTCAGGCTCAGCATCATGATGTCACATGAAAAGGCCTTTTCCATCGTACACGGAAGAATAAGTAGCTACACAGAAAAACATAAACCCATAATGAGATATAAAATACCCATTTTCTGGGTGGTGCGGATAGAATCGATTTGGTTGTCAAACTGAAGCCAAAATTTTCTATTGTGCCGGAGCCAAACATTGAAGATTGTGGTTATGTTCGTTTCTGATCTAATATTGAGAAGTATTGTTATTATTTTGGGAAAAAATAAAAATAAACTTTGTTTGAGTTTTGTATTCTTTGTAACAAATATTCTCACATTATATTTCGAGTGGAAAATTAGTGGGAATGCAATTAAAAAGGACTCGTTACGAAATTTCACGAGATTCAGCAGCTGATTGGAGCATCAATGTATGTATACAATCGTAAAGTCATGTAGAGTCTAGCGCATTTGTGCGCCCTCGTGCAGCGTGGAAAGAGAAATTCGAAGAGCGGGAAATGTTTGACAACCAAGTAACTGCAAAATAATTTAGTTTATGGAAGTGATTTCAAAATATCCCTCTGCTCGCTTGAGCGCAGAAAAGCGGCTCTATCCGCAGCACCCAGCCCATTTTAAAGTTTTATACACGGTAAAATTGGAATACTAATTTTCGGAGTAATACTTTAAAATCAATTTAGAGAATATTGCTCATATCTAAAAAATGCGATCCTTAATAATATTTATTATTACCGAGGAGTATTTTTCACGTTAATGCGTTAATAACCACCCGCTATTGGAAAATCCACATAAAGGTTATTAGTTAACAAGGTTTATGAGTGTTTCCACATATATGATATGCAAACTCATATAGCCGTTATGTGGGAAATGCTATAGTCAAAATTTATGTGTGCTAGGGTCTGTTCACAAATTACGTAACGCTTTTGGAGGTAGGGGGAGGTCCAACTTGCGTTATACTTTGTTACACTAAAAGGTGAGGGAGGTGGGTACTACCAAATGTTACGCATAACGCGAATGAAAATCTATTTGAATGTTTTGTTTTCTCGTACAACAAAGTTGTACTTAAAGGCTTTCATTTCACTCCCAAAACGTACTTTTTATAGAGCGCTTGTAGACCCATAGTATTATATACCATTCGATTCAGCTCGACAAACTGAGCAAATGTCTGTCTGTCCGTGTGTGTGTGTGCGTATGTGTGTGAATCGATTTTGCTACAACAAGTTGCATTCGATGGGGAATGTTTTCTTCTTGTTCGCTATTGAATTTCATAATGATGGCACGGCTCAAAAAATAGTAAATATTCAAAGAGTTATGAGACATCATTGTTTCGTAACAAATAAGCTATCGATTTTCTACACGCTTAGATAGGATAACCTAAAATTAGGTTTATATTTTACCTAAAATTAGGTACTGGATGTTTACTACAAATATCGGTAAAAATTAACGATAATTAACGTTAGTTTTTACCGACTTTTAGGTATTTGCCGTTTTCAGACGAGGACTTTATTTTTTACCTAAAATTACATTTTTCATGTGTTTGCAAAAAAATTGTTTTTGCTGCTGCTGTACACTTCCTATAAATCTCCTGCAATCTCCACTTCCTGTTCCTGCTGCTCCTTTCGTCGGACTAATTTACGATTGAAAATTGATGGTAAGTGTTCCATTTTTAAGGACCAACTTTCGAGTCCAATACAGGAACTGTTGTTTATTTGCAGGAACCCGGTAAATGATTGCGATGAATCCCAATATTCTGTGTCCCCAGAATGTCATACAAATTTCCCTCTCGAGAAACTTCTAGCCCGGATCAAGGATTCCAACACAGTCCTCTTAATTAGGTTTGTTTTGAAAAGCGCGATTTTTATTGATTTTTTTTTTCATTTGTTTTGCCTACATTTCTACAGATAATATTGCATCATCGATATGACGCGACAATATTCGGATCGCGGCCATATCCCTTTTTCTTGGCTATGTACCACGCTAGCCACGTTGTTTTACATCTTGTCTGGCCATTTTGCTAGCTGCACTTTACGGTATATTGGACCTCGTATTGGACCACCCAGATCTTTTGCAGATTTGCTGCGTATAGAATACTTGCAACATGCCCTGCAAGCTCGTCATTCATCCTTCATCGCCGCACTCCGCTCCCGGATACTACAAGTGCAAGTCGTCCTTGATCAGATCAGATGAGATTAGATACCGCCAGATAGTCCCGCAATGATGTGCATTGGCAACACCATTAATACTTTATGTGTAGCTCCCATATTCATCATATTTGAGGATAAAATAAATTATTGAAAGTTGTTTTTCTTATAAACAAAACAACGAATAAAAACCTAATTATCGGTAATTTTTAACGTTTTTACAAAACCAAAACAAGCAAGAAAAACCTATTTTTCGGTAAAAAGTAACGTTCCGAAATCGATCATTTTTAACGATAATTTTTGTTGACTACCATTACCTAACTTTAGGTAATCGATGATTACCGACTTTTTAGGTATGTGCACTTTAGTTCGATTATCGGTATTTTTTACCGACTTTTAGGTTATCCCAACTAAGCATGTATACATATATGTTATGTTCTTTCAACACGGTTAGATGACTTTACCCATTAATGGGTACTATGTTATTGTTGATATTATTCCCACCGTGAAAAATTCACCCATTTTCTTGAAAAAGTGCCACTACCCATTTTAATGAGTAGTGGCGCTTTTTAAAGAAAATGGGTGAATTTTTCACGGTGGGAATAATATCAACAATAACATAGTACCCATTAATGGGTAAAGTCATCTAACAGTGAAGACGCAATTTATTTATACACGGAAGAAAAAAAATTCACAAAGAAACATAGAAACCCATTAATGAGTTAAAAAGTACCTATTTTAAGATTTCATGTATACACTGAAAATTCTAGTTTATTTTTTCAAAATGACCTAAGAAACATATTTTCATGAATGAATTTTAATATTGCGATCAACAGACCAATATGATAGCTTTTGATTGCGGTACACAAATTAATTCATGAAAAAAAGGTGACATATGTTCTTTTTAAGAGTTAAGCGTCATTTCTGCCATTTCTTTCCCCTATGGGCCGATGTGAGCAGTGAGAAGTGAAAAGTGAGACGTGAGAAGTGCGAAGTGAGGAGTGAAAAGTAAGAAGTAAGAAATGAAAAATGAGAAATGAAAAATCACCAGATGATCCGAAATGAAAACAAAATGTTTTTCCAAATTTAATCTAGACTATCCTTTGAAAAGAGCTGAAATTTTTTTTGCTAATATTTTCAAATGGATATAATAGAAAACGACGCATCCCACAAAAAAGTGTTGTATGGGTGACCATCGCAAAATCAGTCAAAATTTCTAGTGAAACTATCGGAAACAATCCAAATAGAACCCTACACTAAAAAATCAATTTAAAAAAATAAAAGTCAATTTGCAAAAAAACGCTCTTTTTGATTTAAATGAAATTTTGTCTCAAGATAGGTGATTATGTTCCTACCAACCGTCCATACATCGCAAGCTGGGCACTCTTAAGGAAAAAAGTTTTTCTAACAAAAACTTTTTCTTGTCGGAATTATTTTCAGTGTATTTTCATCTGAAACTAAACCAATGAAAGCCATCGTTATAGAACCCCAAGCAAATCTATTTTTATGATACATTGTCTAATTTAGTCACTAAATATAGTTTGTTTTTAAATTAAGAGTAATATTAAAAGGGTTTATATCTTCAAAAAATATTATATTCCATTATTAGCTTCTTTAGTTGCGACCAGTTGCGACCAAAACATTGTACTCTGCCTGACTGTACAGGAATACTTAATAAGAGTATATATGTATACATATGTTAAATCCACCCTTAAAGACACTGAAAAAATCAATTCCGTCAAGAAAAGTTTTTGTTAGAAAACTTTTTTCCTTAAAAGTGCCCGGCTTGCGATGTATGGACGGTTGGTAGGGATATAATCACCTATCTTGAGACAAAATTTCTTCCAAATCAAAAGAGCGTTTTTTGCAAATTGACTTTTATTTTTTAAATTGATTTTTTAGTGTAGGGTTCTATTTAGAGTTTTTCAAAAGTTTTATTAGAAAGTTTGAATGATTTTGCGACAGTCACCCATACAACACTTTTTGTAGGAAGCGTCGTTTATCGATTATATCCATTTGAAAACATCAGTAAAAACAAGTTTGACCCTTTTCAAAAGATAGTCTGCATCAGATTTGGAAAACCTAAGTATGCACTTTTCTTTTACAGCACCTTTTAAGTATTGACCAATAAATTGACAAAAAGTCAACTTAACAATAAGAACACTTGCAAGTTCCCAAAAAGTCCTATTTGGCTTCATGCATTTCTATTACATTTCTCGCATAACTTTTCAAAAGGACCTAAGCAACATTTTTTCATGAATTATCGCTTAACTTTTCAAAAGCACCTAAGTAACATTTTTTTCATGAATTAATTTGAACACTGCAATCAATAGTTTTCATGTTGTTCTGTTGATTGCAGTACTCAAATTAATTCATTAAAAAAATGTTACTTAGGCCCTTTTGAAAAGTTATGCGAGATTTATAGTACAGCAAAAGCCATCTAGTAGAAAATCTAGATGGATTATTCCATTGCTGACAAACGTTAATTTCGAAACAAAAACCGCAAGAAGCTGGTTGATTTTTTGTCATATACTCTGTCTCGCTCAAACCAACAGCGAATAATCTAACGACTACTTTCACGAACACTTTATTGTCAGATTTTCTGGATATGATACACTGCGCGGCGTTTGTAATGTTCCCAAATGGGTACTTGCACAAAACTTCACGCGGCGAATGACTGTCGAAAGGTACGGCCGCGACAAACGATACACCGCAATGCTGTTCATCCATAAGAATCAAGTAAACGGGGTGCAGAAAGCGCGGCGGTACCTTTCATGAAAGGTTCGCCGCGTGCAATTTTGAGAAAATCAGGCAATAAGGACCAGCCACTTTAACCGACCGTGTCCATTTAGCAAGTATGGTGTTGAAGTTGAATATGATCTGTAGATTAAAAAAAACAGTTTAACCCTTATGCGGCCAACAAAAAAAACACACGTGGATGGCCGACAGGGTACCCGTGTCAGGAACTAATAACCGGGATCAGACACTCGGGATTTTCCCGTGTTGCGTTCAAGTTTCAATCGGTGTGTAGGAGTCCTAGGTATACAACTGAAAAGACACTAACCAGATGCTGTCAGTCATCATTTTCCGCATGATTATTTTTCCGTGCACGCATAACTGACAGCATCGATGTTTTGTTTTTGTTTTTTGTCTGCTCTGATCATAAATAAGTTCTGTTAAAATTATAAAGTGAGATGAACTTGATGGTTCTTAGTTCCTGCTAGTGCCACCGTGAAGCTAATCGTTGAGATGGAGATTAGTAAAACTACCATCGGGATTGCAGCCGGCGTGACCGGAACGCTGTTCCTGGGCTACTGCATCTACTTCGATCACAAGCGCCGCAAAGATCCGAACTTCAAAAAGAAGCTGCGAGTGAGGAGGTTAGAAGTTCATTTCGTGGAGAAAAGCAGGAAAATTTCTTCGCTTTTCGACCTCTCTCTCGTTCGGAATTAACGTGCTAGTGCCACCGTGAAGCTCGGGTCCGCAATCGTTGAGATGGAGATTAGTAAAGCTACTATCGGGATTGCAGCCGACGTGGCCGGAACGCTGTTCCTGGGCTACTGCATCTACTTCAATCACAAGCGCCGCAAAGATCCGGACTTCAAAAAGAAGCTGCGCGGGAGGAGGTCAGAAGTTCATTTCGTGGACAAAGGCAGGAAAAGTTCTTCGCTTTTCGACCTCTCTCTCGTTCGGAATAAACGTGCTAGTGCCACCGTGAAGCTCGGGTCCGGAATCGTTGAGATGGAGATTACTAAAACTACCATCGGGATTGCAGCCGGCGTGGCCGGAACACTGTTCCTGAGCTACTGCATCTACTTCGATCACAAGCGCTGCAAAGATCCGGACTTCAAAAAGAAGCTGCGAGAGAGGAGGAAAGCGACGAAGGCTGTTTCGGCTGCTGGAGGGCCACGGACGACGATGCCCAACATGGCAGACCATGAAGAAGTGCAAGATTTTTCCTCCAGGAAATTCAGACGGGCGAGGCCCTAATCTCTTCCGGTGACATCGAGAACGGTGTCGAGCATCTGGCTAACGCAGTGATCGTCTGCGGCCAACCGGCACAGCTTCTCCAAGTCCTCCAACAGACCTTGCCATCCCAAGTGTTCACACTACTGATCAATCGTATGCGTCAGTAAGGCGGCGGACAGGGCGGAAGCGATAGCGAGAGGGCCAGATTGCAAGAAATGAACGACGATCTGGAATAGCTTGGAGTGTTATAGAATTCATAGTAGTAGCAACAGACGGAGACTGGAGATACCAAATACAAACAGAGAAATCCTAGAGTACAGCTTCGTCTGCGGTTATCGCCCACGCAGTTTGATGTATCGAATCACACAATAATTATAGAAAGAAGTAAACTAAATCCTACATATGTTACAAGAAGCTTCTCGAAAGAAAGACACTGTTCAGCTGTCCGTGATTTATTTTCTGCACCGCGTTCAAGTTTTGGCATGACAAGCGGAATCACTATCCCGTAATCCACATTGTTCGAACTAAAGTGTACTAGGTATGAATGAACATATAAATATTCATATATAAGTAGAAATCTATCTGAATTGGTCTATAGAATTGAACTGACTTATTTCTTTATAATTTTCAATTTCTTTTCGGGATTCCGAAGAGAATGCTTTCCATAAGGGATCCCGCAGGGAGTCCTTCCGAGATTCTACAGCGTATTCTTCCGGGATTCTCATGGAATCCTTCCAAAACTGCAAGGAAACCTTCCGAGATTCTGCTAAAAATCCTTCCGAGATTCGGGAGGAAATCCTGCGGAGATTCTGCAGTCCATCCTTCCGAGATTCTGCAGGGAATCCTTCAGAGATTCTGCGCGGAATATTTCCTATTTTGCGTATCTATCCTTCCTGGCTTATCCAGGGAATCCTTCCGAGAATCTGGTAGGTTATTTGGTTGATTGGTTGCTTGACTGATTGATTGATTGGTTGGTCGGCTGATTAGTTGATTAGTTGTTTTGTTGGATGCTTGAATGGTTGATTGGTTGGTTGCTTATTTGGTTGATTAGCTTGTTTTGTTGATTTGGTTGATTAGTTTGTTGTTTGATTGGTAGCTTGCTTGATTGGTTGGTTGCTGGATTAGTTAATTGATTGATGGTTGGTTACTTATTTGGTTGATTGGTTACTTTACTTGATTGATTGGTTGTGGTTATTTAGTTGATTGGTTGCTTGATTGGTTGGTCGTCAACTTAATTGATAAGTTGTTTAGTTGATTGGTTAATTAGTTGGTTGGTTGCTTGATTGGTTGGTTGGTTGCTTGATTGGTTGGTTGGTTGCTCAATTAGTTGGTTGGTTGCTTGATTGCTTGGTTGATTATTTGGTTGATTGCTGCTTGATTTGTTAGTTGGTAGTATGGTTGATAGGTTGGTTGCTTGACAGGTTGATTAGTTGATTGGTTGATTAGTTGGTTGGTTGCTTGATTGCTTGGTAGATGGTAGCTTGTTTGACTGGTTGGTTACTTGATTGGTCGGTTGATTATTTGGTTGGCTGCTGCTTGATTTGTTAGTTGGTAGTATGGTATGATTGATTGGTTGGTTGCTTGACAGGTTGATTGATTGGTTAGTAGGCTGGTTAGTTGATTAGTTGTTTTGTTGGCTGCTTGGTAAGTTAATTGCTGGATTGGTTGGTTATTTAGTTGATTGGTTGTTTGATTGGTGATTGGTTGGTTGCTTGATTGGATGATTAGCTGGTTGGTTGTTTGATTGCTTGGTTGATTGGTAGCTTGCTTGAATTGTTGGTTGGTTGCTTGACTGGTTGATTGGTTGGTTGCTTGATTGGTTAGTCGGCTGGTTAGTTGATTAGTTGTTTTGTTGGATGCTTGAATGGATGATTGGTTGGTTGCTTTATTTGGTTGATTAGCTTGTTAATTGATTGGTTGATTAGTTTGTTGTTTGATTGGTATCTTGCTTGATTGGTTGGTTGCTGGATTAGCTAATTGATTGATGGTTGGTTACTTATTTGGTTGATTGGTTGCTTTACTTGATTTATTGGTTGTGGTTATTTAGTTGATTGGTTGGTCGTCTCGTTAATTGATAAGTTGTTTAGTTGATTGGTTGCTTGATTGGTTGTTTGGTTGCTTGATTGGTTGGTTGGTTGGTTGCTTAATTAGTTGGTTGGTTGCTTGATTGCTTGGTTGATTATTTGGTTGATTGCTGCTTGATTTGTTAGTTGGTAGTATGGTTGATTGGTTGGTTGCTTGACAGGTTGATTGATTTGTTAGTAAATTAGTTGTTTTGTTGGCTGCTTGGTAAGTTGATTGCTGGATTGGTTATTTGGTTGATTGGTTGCTTGATTGGTGATTGGTTGGTTGCTTGATTGGTTGATTAGCTGGTTGGTTGTTTGATTGCTTGGTTGATTGGTAGCTTGCTTGAATTGTTGGTTGCTTGATTGTTGGTTGGTTGCTTGATTGGTTAGTCGGCTGGTTAGTTGATTAGTTGTTTTGTTGGCTGCTTGGTTGATTGGTTAATAAGTTGATTGGTAGCTTGCTTGAATGGTTGGTTGTTTGATTAGTTAGTTGATTGATTCGTTGGTTATTTGGTTAGTTGGTTGCTGCTTGATTTGTTAGTTGGAAGAATGGTTGATTGGTTGGTTGCTTTTTTTTATTGATTCCTTGATTGGTTGGTAATTTGGTTGATTGGTTGCTTGACTGGTTGATTGATTGTTTGGTCGGCTCGTTAGTTCATATGTTGTTTTGTTGGTTGCTTGATTGGTTGAATGATTGCTTGGATGATTGGTAGCTTGCTTTAAAGGTTGATTATTTGATTGATTGATGCTTGATTCGTTAGTTGGTAGAATGGTTGATTGGTTGGTTGATTGCTTGATTGGTTATTAATTTGGTTGACTGGTTGCTTGACTAGTTGATTCATTGGTTGCTTGATTGGTTGGTCGGCTGGATAGTTGACATGTTGTTTTGTTGGTTGCTTGGTGGTTGATTAGTTGGTTGGTTGGTTAGTTGTTTGATTGCTTGGTGGATTGGTAGCTTACTTGATTGGTTGGTTGCTGCTTGATTTGTTAGTTGGTAGTATGGTTGATTGGTTGGTTGCTTGATTGTTGGTTGGTTACTTCATTGTTGGTTGGTTGGTTGACTGGTTGATTGGTTGGTTGCTTGTTGGTTAGTTGATTGGTTGTTTTGTTGGTTGCTTGGTTGATTGGTTAATAAGTTGATTGCTAGATTGCTTGATTGGTTAGTTGATTGATTGGTTAGTTATTTGGTTGATGGGTTGGTTGGTCAGGGGCAGCAGGGCTTTGTCCAAGGGCTTGACGATCCCTCCCAGGCCATCTGCGAGTTGTGGCGTCTGCCTAGGATGTGGTGGGGTTTGACAGTAGACCCTGTTTAACCTCTATAAAAAGCTGCGTGTATCCGCAAGTAGGCTCCGCCAAAGCGACCGTGTGCCGCTCAAGTCCTCAAGTCAAGTCCCACCACAAGCCCAAGTCCTGGTGTTAGGTGGGACGCTAAACAGCCCTGACACGACGGCCCTCCGACGAGACAGGAGTTTTGCGCAGGCTCAATAAGCCGCCTTTAAAAACAACTATTACGAACGACATAGAAGATAATACGACTCGACACAATCGGCAACGACCTAGGCGAAGAATAAAGGATCACGATTGGAAGCTTGGAACATGGAACTGCAAGTCGCTTCGCAGGTTGCGACAAGATAATCTACGATGAATTACATCCCCGCAACTTCGACGTCGTAGCGCTGCAGGAAATCTGCTGGACAGAGTTGGTTGGTTGCTGCTTGATTTGTTAGTTGGTAGAATGATTGATTGGTTGGTTGCTTCATTGTTGGTTGATTGATTGGTTGCTTTACAGCAATCAGCCATTCAAGCAAGCTACCAATCAATCAAGCAACGACTCAACTAATTAACCAACCAAGCAACCCACAAAACAACATATCAACTAACCAGCCGACGAGCCAATCAACCAAGCAACCAAATTACCAACCAATCAATCAATCAACCAACAATGAAGCAACCAACCAATCAACCATTATACCGACTAACAAATCAAGCAGCAACCAACCAACCCATCAACCAAATAACTAACCAATCAATCAACTAACCATTCAAGCAAGCTACGAATCAACTTATTAACCAATCAACCAAGCAACCAACCAAACAACTAATCAACTAACCAGCTGACTAACCAATCAACCAGTAAAGCAACCAACCAACAATTCAAGCAAGCTACCAATCAACCAAGCAATCAAGCAACCAACCAGCTAATCAACCAATCAAGCAACCAATCAAACAACCAATCAACTAAATAACCAACCAATCAACTAACCAACCAATCTAGCAATCAACTTATTAATCAATCAACCAAGCAGCCAACATAACAACTAATCAACTAACCAGCTTACTAACCAATCAATCAACCTGTTAAGCAACCAACCAATCAACCATACTACCAACTAACAAATCAAGCAGCAATCAACCAAGCAATCAAGCAACCAACCAACCAATCAAGCAACCAACCAACTAATTAACCAATCAACTAAACAACTTACCAATTAACGAAACGACCAACCAATCAAGCAACCAATCAACTAAATAACCACAACCAATCAATCAAGTAAAGCAACCAATCAACCAAATAAGTAACCAACCACCAATCAATCCTAATCCAGCAACCAACCAATTAAGCAAGCTACCAATCAACCAACTAACTAATCAACCAATCAACCAAGCTAATCAACCAAATAAGCAACCAACCAATCAACCATTCAAACAACCAACAAAACAACTAACCAGCCGACCAACCATTCAATCAACCAGTAAAGCAAACAATCAACCAAATAACCAACCAATTAAGCAACCAATCAACTAATCCAGCAGTCAGCCATTCAGGCAAGCTACCAATCAACCAAGCAATCAAGCAACCAACTAATCATCAACCAAGCAAACATTGAAGCAACCAACAAAACAACATATGAACTAACCAGCCGACCAACCAATCAAGCAACTAATCAATCAACCAGTCAAGCAACCAATCAACCAAATAACCTGATTAGTTGGTAAGATTGAGAACCAATCAACAATCAAGCAACCAACCAACCAATCAACCATTCTACCAACTAACAAATCAAGCAGCAACCAATCAACCGATCAACCAAATAACTAACCAATCAATCAACCCACCAATCAAGCAATCTACCAATCAACCAATCAATTATCCAACCTACGAACTAATCAAGCAAGCAACAGTCGAGGCAAGTACGACACTGAATACGACCACATAGTTGTGGTCGAAATACGTATCTGCAAAGATATCAAAATAATTGGTGGAATTAAATGGAGAGTCCTAAACTCGTCTTAGACGGTTGAACAAAACAGTATCAACTAACCAGCCGACCAACCAATCAATCAACCAGGCAAGCAACCAATCAATCAAATAACCTGATTGGTTGGTTGGATTGGCAACCAACCAACAATCAATTGATTGATTATTTGTTTTCTTTTGGTTTCTTGTTTGGTTGATTAGTTGATTGATTGATTGATTGGTAGGTTATGCTTGATTTGTTAGTTGGTAGAACTGTTGATTAGTTGGTTCCTTGATAGTTGGCTGGTTGCTTCATTGTTTGTTGGTTGGTTGCTTCATTGTTTGTTGGTTGGTTGCTTCATTGTTTGTTGGTTGCTTGGTTGGTTATTTAGTTGCTTGATTGGCTAATCCAGCAATCAGCCATTCAAGCAAGCTACCAATCAATCAAGCAACGAATCAACTTATCAACCAACCAAGCAACCATTGAAGCAACGAACAAAACAACATATCAACTAACCAGCCGACCAGCCAATCAAGCAACCAAACAATCAACCAGTCAAGCAACCAATCAACCAAATTACCAACCAATCAATCAATCAACCAACAATGAAGCAACCATCCAATCAAACATTCTACCAACTAACAAATCAAGCAGCAACCAACCAACCCATCAACCAAATAACTAATCAATCAAGCAACCTAGCAATCAACTTAATAACCAATCAACCAAGAAACCAACAAAACAACTAATCAACTAACCAGCCGACCAACAATCAATCAACCAGTCAACCAAACAACAATAAAGCAACCAACCAACTAATCTACCAATCAAGTCATCAACAAATCAACTAATCAACCCATCAAGCAACCGACCAATAATCAACTAACCAACTAATCAACCAATCAACTAATCAATCAACCAATCAAGCACGCAATCAACTGAATAATCAACTAGTCAACGATTTCAGCAACCAACCAATCAAGCAAGCCAACAATCAACTAATCAAGCAACCAACTAATCAGCCATTCAAGCAACCAACAAAACAACTAATCAACTAACCAGCCGACCAACCAATCAATCAACCAGTCAAACAACCAATCAACCAAATAACCAACCAATCAAGCAACCAACCAACTATGAAGCAACCGACCATTCAACAGTTCTACCAACTAACAAATCAAGCAGCAACCAACCAAATAATCATTCTACTAACCAACAATCAACCAACCAACCAATCAACTAAATAACCAATCAATCAACCAACAAACAATGAAGCAAAAAAAACAACCAATTAAGCAACCAACCAACTATCAAAGAACTAACTAATCAACAATTCTACCTACTAACAAATCGAGCAACAACTAACCAATCAACTAATCAATCAATCAATCAACTAATCAACCAATCAAGAAACCAACAAAACAATCAATCAACCAACCAGCCGACCAACCATTCAATCAAACGGTTAAAGCAACCCATCAACCAAATAATCAACCAACTAATCTAGCAATCACCCATTCAAGTAAGCTACCAATCAATCAAGCAACGAATCAACTAATCAACCAACAAAACAACATGTCAACTAACCAGCCGACAAACCAATCAAGCAAGCAATCAACCAACCAATCAATTATTCTACCATCTAACAAATCAAGCAGCAATCAATCAAATAACCAACCATTCAAGCAAACTACCAATCAACCAAGCAATCAAGCAACCCACCATTCAAGCAAGCTACCAATCAACCAAACAATCATTCAACCAACCAACTAATCAACCATTCGAGCAACCATCAAAACAACATATGAACTAACGAGCCGATCAACCAATCAACCAAATTACCAACCAATCAAGTAATCAATAAACAAAAAAGAAACCAACCAATCAACCATTCTTCCAACTAACAAATCAAGCAACAACCAACTAACCAAATAACCAACGAATCAATCAACTAACTAATCAAACAACCAACCATTCAAGCAAGCTACCAATCAACTTATTAACCAATCAACCAAGCAACCAACAAAACAATTAATCAACTAACCATTCAAGCAACCAACCAATCAAACAGTTAAGCAACCAACCAACAATTAATGCAAGCTACCAATCAACCAAGCAATCAAGCAACCAACCAGCGAATCAACCAATTAAGCAACCAACCATTCTACAAACGTAAAAAATCAAGCAGCAACCCATAAACCAAATTACTAATCAATCAAACGACGACCATCCATTCAAGCATGCTACTAATCAAGCAACCAACCAACTAATCAATCAATCAAGCAACCAACCAATTAGCCATCCAAGCAACCAACCAATTAGCCATCCAAGCAACCAACAAAACAACTAATCAACTAACCAGCCGACCAACTAATCAAGTAATCAATTAACCAACCAGTCAAGCAACCTATATCAATCAAATAACCAACCAATCAACCAAATAACAAAACAACTAATCAATTAACCAGCCGACCAACAATCAATCAACCAGTCAAGCAACCAACCAACTATCAACCATTCAACAGTTCTACCAACTAACAAAACAAGCAGCTGTAGTATTCAGGAATACGACAGCAGCAACCAACCAATCAATCAATCATTCTACCAACTAACAAATCAAGCAACCAACCAACTAATCTACCAATCAAGCAATCAACAAAACAACTAATCAACCCATCAAGCAACCGACCAACAATCAACCAACCAACTAATCAAGCAATCAACTAATCAACCAACCAATCAAGCAATCAATCAACTGAATAATTAGCTAATCAACCATTCCAGCAAGCTACCAATCAACCAAACAATCAGCCATACAAGCAACCAACAAAACAACTAATCAACTAACCAGCCGACCAACCAATCAATCAACCAGTCAAACAACCAATCAACCAAATAATCAACCAATCAAGCAACCAACCAACTGTGAAGCAACCAACCATTCAACAGTTCTACCAACTAACAAATCAAGCAGCAACCAACCAATTAATCATTCTACCAACCAACAATCAACCAACCAACCAATCAAGCAATTGTAGCAATCAACTAAATAACCAATCAATCAACCAACAAACAATGAAGCAACCAACAAACAATGAGCAAACAACCAACCAACTAGGTATTAAACTGATCCAAAATTATTTATCAGATCGCTCACTGCAGGTAAACTATTCGAATTCTAAATATTTAGGACTTCTGCTAGATCTTAAATTAACTTTATTTTTTTTAAATCACATTGAAGGCCTTCAAGCCAAATGTAACAAATATATTAAGTGATCCACTTATAAACAGAAAGTCAAAACTTTGTCTTAAGAACAAACTTTTGATTTACAAACAAATTTTTAGACCAGCCATGTTGTATGCTGTGCCAATATGGACTAGTTTCTGCAATACCAGAAAGAAGGCACTTCAGAGGATTGTTCCTCCTCGGACCACCACGATTGCCAGATGGTCTTCCTTCAGTCCCTCCTCGGTGAGGTTGTGACATGTTCGTTTCAACAATTCTGTCGAAAAATCGCATGGCGGGAATGAGTAGAGCACATCGGTTGCTTCCGTTTCTTTATTGAGTAAGGATATAACGCCGACCGCTTCTTTCTGCTTCAGGTAGGACACGAGATTACGCAGTGGACGCGTCTGAACGCTGGCATCATCCGACGATGCTACCGATGACGTCGATCCCAGCAGGCCGAGGAAGATTGCGTGCGACGATGACGTCGATATGCACTTCTGCAGATCTTCCAACTTGGGTTGATCGAGGCGTAGTCACTGAGTAATACGAAGGTGGTGTTTACCTTCCTCGTCCTTCATCAGGCTGTCCACTATTTCGTGGTCTCCGTCCGTTAGGTGCAACTTGGCGGGGAATAGTGTTCAAAATCAGCGCCCCTTACCAGACTGTGGTAGATTTCCGTGCCACTTCTGGTAACGTTCTTGCATTCGATAACATGCCATTCATACAAGAAGACGAATCAGAATCAGCCGGACTGCGTCGCCTCGGTGAACGGGAGCTAGATCTATCGATTCCTGGTTCACGAACGACGGCGTGAATCATATTTGCCATCGACTCCTGATCGACGCCATTCATCATTGTCCCCGTGGTGCGGTGGGCCATCACGATAAAAACCGCCACGGAAACCACCACGTCCGCGGAATCCTCCACGGCCGCGGAACGGTCTTCCACTTCCACCATAGCCGTACGATGAATTTTCCTCGTATGATGCACCGCCTTCCGGATATTCGTAGTCGGAGCCGCGACGATACTCACCACCTTCCTCAAAACCTCCACTGCTCTTTGAGAACGAAGGTGTTGTTCCGTTATCAGCAAAATCGATACGAAGGATACGAAACGGAACACAACAGTGGCGGGAATGAATTCCAGCAGGCGCGTGGTGAATTCATCACAGGCGAAATTTGAAGCTGCCGGTACGAGAACGTTGGCTTTGGGTTGTAGTTTCCAAATTTGTAAAACTGCCTCTACGATAGTTGAAGTTTTTCCAGTACCGGGTGGTCCAAATAATATGTACGGAGCAGGGAACGAAGTCCGATTCACGATATTTCGCACAGCAGACAGCTGCTCGTGATTTGTTGCGACATATTTGTTGAACCATTGAAAACTGTAAAACGCACTGTATTGCATCATTTGAGTTCGAACATTTTGTAACAAAACTCACCTCTCGTATATGATCTTCTTTTCCATCGGTGGCTTAGGGGAACAATGTTTTTTCAAAGTCAATTTCCTTCACCAAAGATAGGACATAGTATTCCAGCTGAAATAAGAGCCGACTGCATTCAAACACAATCGTGTAGGTTGGAGACGGTTCAAGAATGGTGTTTACATTAATCAACATGTAATCTGGATTGATCTCATGGATAGTTTCTAGAAAGCTACGGGGTTCGAACTCGCTGGGAATGATCATCCTTACCGTGCAGTCATCATTCAAAAGGGTGGGTGCCGTTTGAAATTGATCGATCTACAAATCGAATATAAAAGCATATAAAAATAAAATAAAATTGGATTGTAAAAATAATACGCTTGTTTTTACATACCGACAAACGATAATCTTCTTCTTATTGGCATTACATCCCCACACTAGGACAGAGCCGCCTCGCAGCTTAGTGTTTATTAAGCACTTCCACAGTTATTAACTGCGAGGTTTCTTAGCCAGGTTACCATTTTTGCATTCGTATATCATGAGGCTAACACGATGATACTTTTATGCCCAGGGAAGTCGAGACAATTTCCAATCCGAAAATTGCCTAGACCGGCACCGGGAATCGAACCCAGCCACCCTCAGCATGGTCTTGCTTTGTGGCCGCGCGTCTTACCGCACGGCTAAGGAGGGCCCCGACAAACGATAATACTTCTCTGAAATACCGGGCACTAGTCTAGCTTCATCGATTTTGTACTTAGTATATTCCATTTGAATATCAAAGTCCTCTATCTGGTTCAGTACATTTAAATATTCAATATAGTTCCCCTTATTCAAGGCCTCTTCCTTGAATTTAGCCAACTGATCCAGCAGTTGCTTCGCGCCATCAAATTTAGATTTCGTTGAAAAGTCGTGCTTATACAAATGTTTGATCAACATCGGTACCGGATACTGATTCAACGGCGGAGAATGAATCGTTGGTTTCTTCAAAATTAGCTGCTCTTTCACGAAATGACTCAACACGGTCACTTGCAGGTGGTAAAGTTCCAATATTTCTGTCTTTGAGTCCGCCAGTCCAACCAATATCAGTCCGTAGCTTCTATCCAGCTCCGAAAGCAGGCAACTGTCGAAGCAAAACTTTGAAACCGTACCCCAAGGAAGGCGCATCTCGCTTTCAATCAGCATCTTCATGTGACCGTCTGCCAGGTGGATGTAGGCCCTGCTGAGTCGCAACACCGAATGGGGTGACACGTTCCGCACGTACACCAACGTTCTGGCGTAATCGGGACGGTAGTCCAAACGCACGGCGAAACTCGGTTCCTCCAGAATGTAGTCATCAACCTGACGAATGAAACCAAATATGCGCCCGTGTTTCGTCATGTGTTTGGCGAAACGGTCGTCATCTTTGCACTGTAACCAGACTTGGTAGAGCTTCCAAAGCTAGATCCAGGGCTCTCTCATACCCTTCGGTAATATCATCACTCCCAATCGAAGCAGCTCTTAAGCGGCCTCCAGCAACGCCCCGCAAAACACCACCACGAAGATGGAAAACATCTCCCATTTGGGCTTCCTGCATCTGGCTGACCTGGATCATCAGTTTGGCTGCCGGATGTTCGACATCCCTGATGGTGCCCGCATAGGAAGTGACGAACTGCTTCTCGATTGATGATCATTTTGTTCATTCCGAGCGCAACTTACAGGCGTATATGTTCCGGTATACTGCTCCTCTCGGCCTGAATAAGCCTACGGGAAAAAACACTCACGTGAGTCATCGCCATCCGTCCGGAAAAAATAACCAATTTGGACTCGAATCCACCTTCGGATCCAGCAATTTATACTTACACGAGCGCCTTCCTTTAACATGGAAGCAAATCCAAGTGCTTTCGGGACGTGAAGGGCCATTTTCTAATCATGAGCTCCTGCTCAGCTTGCTTTGGGATTCGTCAAAAATTAGTTGCTTGCGCTTCATTGCTAGTGTGGAGGCTTGCATTGTCGGGGTTTGCACGCCTCGCTCGCTGTTTCCCATCTAATTTTGGTTGCTCTTTACATCAACTTTGACGACGCCGATCCTTTTGATAGACTGGAAAACTCGGGTCATCTTCCTATCCGGAGTTCCAGCGGAACCAGATTCACCAGCGGTGGCATTCTTGTTCCGAGTAATCGCACTAAACTCACCCGCCGCTACACGCTTTCTCGTGTTGAAATACGCAGCAACTGTCTACTGAGAAATGTTTGCTATTTAAAATCTAAACATTTAAAAACTAAAACTGCCACACAATTTGAAGGCAAAAGAAATTGATGGAATATGTTGATGGACAGAAAACAGAAAAAAACGTAAATAAAACGTATTTTGGATTGAGGTTAAAGTTCTGTCAAAACTCACAGCAAAAAAGTCTACACTTACCAAAACACTTTCAAATAAATTTACCGAAAAGTGAGTAAAATACACTAGCGCCTCTGGCGGTGCTGGTCTCGTGAGCTCATCTGGGGTTGCATGAATTTTTAATCGGTTCTTCGGGACAATCACGTCCCGGTTATTAGTTCCTGCCCGTGTTCCCATAAATTGATATTCTCATAACTTCAACAATTTTCAACCGATTTGGATAATTTTGACAGTTTTGGAAACAGAAACTCATATACTTTTTGCCCTATGTAAAGGTTTACTGCTTATGCCCATGGTTATACAAGAAATCTTTGAAGTAAGGCTTAAGAGTTTACACGCGTAACCAAAGCCCATTCAACCAGTTTCAAATATGCTACAAGCTCTTTGCGCTTCTTAGAATGGAAGGTGTTCCCACTATATGCTTCGGGTAATGCAAAAATCCCTGAAATGAGGTCTTAGTCATCCGAGAAATTTCTGGAGTAAAGCCTAAAGATCTACTCGCGTAACCAAAGGCCTATTATGCAAATTCAAATACGGTACATGCTCTTTGTGGTACTTAGCATAGAATGCGTTCACAGTATATGTTCCGAGTCATCCAAGAAATTTCTGGAGTAAGGCCTTAAGGTCTACACTCGTAACCATGGGCCTATGGACTAGTCCCAAAAGTGGTACATGCTCTTTGCGCATCTTGAAATCAAATGTGATCACTACATATGTTCTGCGCTGTCGAAGAAATCTCGGATAAGTCCTCTGGCGCCTTCTTTGCATATGTTCATGGTCATCCAAGAAAACCCTGGAAAAGGCCTTCAGGTCTAAACACGTAACCAGAGATCTTTTAGATTGTTTCAAAACTGGTACATGCCCTTTGTGGTACATAGAATAGAACGCCTTTATTGCATATGTTCATGGTCATCCAAGAAAACCCTGGAATAGGTTTTTAAATCTGCATGGGTACCCAGAGATCTTTTGGCTTGTTTCAAAAGTGGTACATGCCCTTTGTGGTACATAGAATAGAATACGTCCATTGCATATGTTTATGGTCTTCCAAGAAAATGCTAGAATAGGCCTCAGGATCTTCACACGTAACCAGATACCTTTCGGATTGTTTCAAAAGTGGCATATGCCCTTTGTGGTATATAGAATACACCGCTTTCATTGCATGTTCATGTTCATGTGTATCCGAGAGAACACTTGAACAATCCTCAAGAACTTCACGCGTAACCAGAGTTCTGTCGGCCTATTTGAATAGTTATACATGCCCTTTATGGTACGTAGAATAGAATGCACCCATTTCAAATGTTCATGGTCATCCAAGAAAACCCTGAAGTAAGGCATTACGATCTACACCAGAGATATATCAGCCTGATTAAAATTTGGTACATACCTTTGGGGTCCATGAATAAAATGCGTTCATGACATATGCTAATGGTCATCCTAGAAATTTATGGAGTAAGACTTCTAGGGTTACACGAATATCTAGAGGGTCTTTAAGGTCACTCCTTACGGAACCCAAGTTTCAAAGTGCTCGCGTTTTCGGGGGCACATCACTCGATACGGAAACATCGCACAACTGTCATTTTTATTATTTCACGCATGCTGCGACGCAGCAAAGCTAAATCAACAAAAATGACAGTTGTGCGCCGCCTCCGTATCGATTGGTGTGCCCCCGAAAACGCGAGCACTTTGAAACTTGGATTCCGTGAAGAATGTCCTTAATCTAATTTAATATGGTACATGATCTTTGCAATATTAGCCCGTTTTTTCCCTCCCTGACAGCTGCATTGCGCTGCACATTTAGATTCACTTTTATTGCATTTGACGTCGATTGACAACCGTTTGACGTCTAGAGTGCGTTGCAGTTATCGAACGGCATTCGATAACTGAAAAGTAAACATTTTGCAGTTATCGAACGGCTACTGTACTAGGAATGCGTACAATCACTCAGATGAGGTTGACCCGATTTTGTCACTCCCAGATTTTGTCTACCCCTGATTTTGCCGAACCCGATTTTATCACGTTTTCGACCCAATTTGCCGCAAACAATAAAGATTTTCATGAAATAACTTTACCTGTTAATAAGTTTGTAAGTCTCTTCGACAAAAAAATACGGATTCCATTCACGTATTTTGCCTTGCCTTCATTACGGAGCCCACGACAATGAAAATAACTACTTAAAATACAAACATATACCAAGAAGGGGTCTCACAACTTGTTTTCTTTTCAAATAACTGCCTCCATTACGGAGGTTGATCCATCGACCTTGACTCTATGTCATAGACTACCTGGAGCTCAAGACAACAACAAGAACTACTTGGAGTACAAACATATACCAAGATGGGGTCACAAAACTTGTTTATTCTTCAATAACTGCCTCCATTACGAAGATTGATCCACAGACCTTGACTCTATGGAGTTCGTAGACTACCTGGAACCAATGACAACAAGAACTACTTAGAATACAAACAAATACCATGAAGGCGTCACACAACTTGTTTATTCTTCAATAACTGCCTCCGTTACCAAGGTCGAACCCCATACCTTGACTCTATGGAGTTCGTAGACTACCTGGAGTCCTCGACAACAACAAGAACTACTTGGAATACACACATATACCAAGAAGGGGTCACGCAACTTGTTTATTCTTCGATAACTGCCTCCATTACGGAGATTGATCCGAAGATCTTGACTGTATGGATTTTGTAAACTATCTGGAACTCACGACAACAACAAGAACTAAATGAAAAACAAGCATATGCCAAGAAGGGGTCACAAAACATGTTTATTCTTAAATAACTGCCTCCATTACGGAGGTTGATCCACCGACCTTGAATCTATGAAGTTCGTAAACTACCTAGAGCCCACGACAACAACAGAAACTACTTGGAATACAAACATATACCAAGAAGGGGTCATGCAACTTGTTTATTCTCCGATAACTGCCTCCATCACGGAGATTGATTCGAAGATCTTGTCTGTATGGAGTTCGTAGACTACCTGGAACTCACGACAACAACAAGAACTACATGAAAAACAGATATATATCAAGAAGGGGTCACACAACTTGTTTATTCTTCATTAACTGCCTTCATTACGGAGGTTGATCCACAGATCTTGAATTTATGGAGTTTGTAGACTACCTGGAACCAATGATAACAACAAGAATTACTTGGAATACAAACAAATACCAAGAAGGGGTCACACAGCTTGTTTATTCTTCAATAACTGCCTCCGTTACTGAGGTTGATCCACAGATCTTGACTCTATGGAGTTCGTAGACTACCTAGAGCCCACGATAACAACAAGAACTACTTACAATACAAACATATGCCAAGAAGGGGTCACGCAACTTGTTTATTCTTCGTTAACTGCCTCCATTACGGAGATTGATCCGAAGACCTTGACTGTATGGAGTTCGTAGAATCAATGACAGCAACAAGAACTATTTGGAATGCTAACATGTTTTAAGAAAAGGTCATTGGATGACTCGGAACATATACTGTGAAAGCATTATATGCTAAGCACCATAAAGAGCATGTACCGTTTTTGAATTTACACGATAGACCTTTGGTTACGTTAGCAGTCCATAAGATCTTATTCCAGGGATTTTTTGGATGACTTAAGCCTTACTCCAGGGGTTTTTGGAGACCCAGAATATATACTGTGAACTCCGACTATTCTAAGAAGTGCAATGAGCATGTAATATATTCGAAACTGGTTGGTAGTCCTTCGGTTACGTGTGTATACTTTTAAGCCTTACTTCAAAGATTTCTTGTATAACCATGGACAAAAGCTGTAAACCTTGACAGTGGTATATGAGTGGTAAAGTATATGAGTTTCTGTTTCCAAAACTGTCAAAATTATCTAAATCAGTTGAAAATTGTTAAAGTTATGAAAATATCAATTTATGGGAACACGGGTACCCTGTCGGCCATCCACGTGGTAAAAAATCAGATGCCCCTCCCCACGTCCCTCCTCACTGTATCAACGTGATTTTCTCACAGATGCTACATTTTATGGAGTTCTTAGATGTCACCGAGTTTCAGCTTTCAGCTATAAAAATTCATTGAAATATCACCACTTGAATTTGAAAAAGGAACACGGGTACCCCGTCGGCCGCATAAGGGTTAATAAAGTAAAAAAAACTCAGCAAGTAACCGCACAATATTGAGTAAAACAAATTAAGTGTGTAGCATTTCCACATTCAATGAATAAATTTCGCACCGTGTATACTGACTAGAAATACTACAATAAGAGATCGGCGAAGACGCCATCTTGTTTCCAATCGAACCGTCAAAAGCGGTTCCAATTCGACTTGTTTACTTTTTGCATCCATAAGAAGCAAGCAAAAAGTTCAAGTGATGCCAGTATTATTTTCACGATTTCATACATTTTCATACGTTGCCATTTCGACAGTTTTTCACTCCGCCGGTCTCTGGTTATAGGGTGGCTAATACTGACAGCATTAAAGTTTGTGTTGCTTTTTTCGTGCTTTATTGATGATGCTAACCTCTCAAGCAAAGCTTTCCAAAGCTTCAAATGTGGAACACGAAAACTAACACACGCGCTATAGAGACCGAAGCCGATGACTTTATCCGCTCGCATCAACACAGTTGTAAAAATTTCATCGTTGGAAATAAAATCGCATTCGTACATGCTTTCTCGTGCGCTCGTTACGTTTACTGCCATTTTTTCCTGCTTTGGAAGGAAAGAAGAGGCGTGTCATTGAGGCTAACTGCTTATTGGGTTGGGTGGTTTGGGTGGAATGATGGTGTAGTTTGGGCATTTGGGTGATTTGAACATAACGTTCGTTTTCATACACCTCATTATTTCCATATTATGCGGCTTTTTTCCATTGATATTTATGTGAATTGTGTTGTTAATTTTCACAAATGTACTTGTACAATTATTACACAAAGGCATGCAAAATCAATGTATGACATACAACTAGTTTTATTGAACTTTAATATTACATTGGTGAAAAAACACTACGTGGTAATCGGCCCTAAAACAATTGTAGACGCGCTGTCTGGACAGTTAATCCATATTGTATTTTATAATGTATTTTTTAAAACGTGCCGCTGCGCTAATTATTGTACTATTTACCCACGATCGCATATTTGTAACATATGCATTTTTTCCTTTCTCGTACAACAAAGTTGTACCGAAAGGCTATATGATTGCTCCAAAAAAACTTTTGATAGAAGGCCCGGAGACCCATAGTGTTATATACCGATCTACTCAGCTCGACAAACTGAGGTGATGTCTGTTTTTTTGTGTATGTATGTGTATGTGTACAAATTTTGTAGACACACGTTTTAGAACTTAGAATTATCCGATTTACTCGCAACAAGTTGCATTCGACAGGGAATTGTTTGCTATTGAAAATGGGCCCGATCATTGCTTTTCGGAATTATTGAAAAATCATTGTTTTTTCCCACAGGTCCCCCTTGAAAAAAAATCAAAAAACAATTGTTTTTGAATGGTGGCAAGGCAAAAATATTAAAAATGATCGAAAAAATGTGATCTATTCACCCAAAGAGCTTTTTTGACCTTTTTAAAGTGATTTTTTCAATATATTTTATAATGCACGAGAAAGGCATCATCACTGCTAGGTGGATTAATCTGGGTTTTTATT
>NW_026943538.1:0-18964 GCF_024139115.2 Armigeres subalbatus | reverse complement strand
GTCAAATTTATGTTGTTATTCCTCGCAACAATACGCATCTTAGATAAACAACATCTCATAACCATGGGGGGTCCCGTAGCGTAGTTGGCTACACGTTCGCCTTACAAGCGAATGATCATGGGTTCGATTCCCAGCCCCTCCACCAAACCCTCGTCAGTCATCGGATGCGCAGCCCATACGGTAGCGTATTGGGAGACGCGCCTTATCGTCACGGCTGCTTGATGACGACTGACAACTTGTTCTTCTCGGAGGTATTCCTCCAACGTACCCGGATAAATGGCAACCGAACAATGCAACGATCATTGGATGCACGACTTGGACAAACGGACACAATGGACTCACGATGAGATGGACTGGCAACGACAACGATAATGGTAATGGGAAATCTAAAAATAGATTCTGTGTGGATTCTGTACAGCAGAATACCACAGTAGGTCTCGGCACAGTAGCGGTTGAATAACACAGAGTGCCTAACAAATAAAGAAAGGAATAAAAAAATAATAATCTCATAACCAAATCAGACTGCTGTGAGAAAATTTCATAGGATTCTTAGAATTACAAATACACCATATCAGATCACAAAGGGGCAGGGCTAACGGGCTTATTTTACATAATGCAAGAAAGCTGCTGTCCGACGCGCGAAGTGTCATCAGTCGGTTTTCGCACTCTGCACCGTGCAGACGCTAGCTTATATCGAGTTCAGTTTTCGCGTTTGTTTTGTCTGAAACAGTCGGTTGGTATGCTTCACCGGCGCAAAAAAGCTGGCTCACTGCCCGTCGATACGACCACCAGCACTCCTGAAGTGACTACGAAGAAACAGCGGAGGTTCGACGAAGCATTTTATCAGGAAACGATCCTCTCAAATAACCGTTTTAGTACAGGCGGCACAGCCATCAACGATAGTGATGTGGGCGATTTTGGTGACGATCCAAATGACCAGCAACAGCAAAAACAACGTGTGCCCAGCACAGAAATTCCTCCGCTAATGGTGAAATCTGTCAGCAATCAGCATCAAGCCTGTGTACAAGCTCTGCCGCATTGGCAACAAAGTAGTCATCTCCTCAAAAGAAGGCTACCACAAAGCTAAAACCCATCTGAGCAAAACAAAGATGGAGTTTTTCACGTTTGATATGCCGTCCGAAAAACCTTTTAAGGCAGTCATCCGTGGACGCTGAGGAAGTCAAGGAAGACCTGGAACGGCGCTACAAACTACACCCGCTGGCAGTGTTTCCAATGTCGCGGCACGATAAGCAAAATAGAGTACCGCGATTGCTTGTATTTGGTCCACTTCAAAAAAGGCTCAGTGACCCTCGGAGGCCTGAAGGCAGCAAAAGTCATCCATGACATCATCGTCCCATGGGAAGCGTATAGTGGGGCAAATAGGGATGTCACCCAGTGCATGCGCTGTTTGAATTTTGGACACGGTGCTAGAAACTGCGGTGTGAAGCCGCGATGCGCTATTTGCACACTGGAGCACGAAATGAAGAACTGTCCCATTGAAGAGGTGGCGGTAGTCAAGTGTGTAAACTGCGGTGGTGGACACCGAGCAACCGATCGTACGTGTACAAAACGTGAAGAATACAAGCGCATCCGAACCCAGGCAGCGAGTCGAAATAAACCCAATCGTCGTCATAAGGTAGCTCCCAATTTCGACATGGAAAATTTTCCAAAAATTTCTCCGCAACCAGGCCCAGCAGCATCAGTCCCTGTTTGCCCTCCTGGCCTGAGTGCCCAAACAGCGGGCATTTCCTACCGGGACCAGCTTTGCAGCGATCCAACATCTACGCAACAAAACATCCGTTTTCAAACCGCCAATGATGATGCCCCTCTCTTCACCCCCGAAGAGCTTATGCCTATCTTCAAGGAAATGAACTATCAGATGATGTCAACAGTTTCATTGTAGCAGAATTAGTAGATTATAATATAAAAATTTTTGGTGTTTACAACCCAGGAAGAAATGTTGAGGAATTTAATTATAAACTCGATGAACTTATGAGCAAGTATCGGCGAATGGTAATACTAGGAGATACTAATATTAATTTGCTAGATAGTAATTGTGTAATTGTGAATCAATATAAAAACTGTATCAGTTCGAATGGATTCGTCATAGTAAATAAAGTGCGATCAAGTTATGCAACTAGGATATCAAATACTATATCAACAATTATCGACCATGTTATAACCATTGGCGTAAATAAGGGGGGCCGGGGGGGGCCTGGCCCCCTCCAGACCTACTTGTGGCCCCCCCCCAGAAAATTTTGAAAAGTAATTCCAACTTAGTCAGCTTTTATTTCATTTACATATTTCCTACATATTTCTTAATTTTGATTATGAATTCTATAAACATATTTTTTGTTGCGTTATCACATCTATGACCATTTGTTCAGCAAAGCATCGAAATATTTAAGTTGGACCCCCGGGAACATTTTCTCGATTTTTAAGCTAATATCAATGCCGCTTCTAATTCAGTTGCTAGCTTAAAATAAATAAAAATTGTTCTGCATTTGTTTGACTAGTATCCTGGTCGCAGAAACATAAAAACATAATTGTATTAAGATATAAATATTTCTGTTATATTAAACTACCATCCGCTTCAAAAAAGACTGAAGCAACTACATCAAAATGAGCTCATGCACACAAATCCGGTCAACGAAATTTCGAACGACCATTCTTTCGAAAATCTTCGAGTTAATCGCAAGGTATGCCGCAAAACAGTTGATCAAATTCCTATGGAGCTTTTTGCTCTCGCTATATAATTCTGGCACAGAAAGATATAAAATTATAAAACTTAAGAATCTTTGTTACAATGACAGAAAAATCAACAACGCATTCCATTGAAAGTATTAGGACAAAACTTAGGCAACCTTCGCACTCACAACAGAGATTGCATTAAAGAAATATTTTTATAATCCTCAAAAGATCTTGTTCCATTTAATTTTGGCGATTCCATAGGAATCATCGGAAAGCTCTTTTGCGCCTGCTTTAGTTAGGTTTTGTTTAAGAAGAAAAAAAATAGATTTAGAAACCAGTTCGTATCAGAAAACATTTCTTTTGCAGCGCAATTCAGATCGATTTGGTTGCTTCTCAAGTCTCTTTGATTTTGCAGAAATCTCTCACCTATTCAGAAAACCATAATAAAGCCTCTTCCTAACGTCAGTAACTACAAAACCCTATGTTTCTGGAATTTGATTTATGACTCATAATTTTATGACTCATGGAATTTATGACTCATAAAATACACTTTAGGATTCCAAATTTGTGTTCATCGGTATTTAACTATTTCAGCACATAGCATACATTTTGGAATTGCATGAATACTTGAATATTGATTATGACAAAATTTCGTGGAATTTATTCCACATCTAAAGAGTTTCGAAATTTCAAGTTTCAAAAAAATCGAGATCTTTATGCATTAAGTAATCATGGAAATGCTTGAAAACTTTTAGAAATATACTCATATCGAATTTCATTCATAGATAACTCGAAGAAGATTCTTGAATCTTAGATTACACACTTATCCACATTTAGTAACATGGAGAAGACAAGTTGACACAGACACATCGTTTTGAAGCAATCACAGCATCATTGGAAATCAATTGTATTATTCGCGATTTTTTTTATGTTAGTTCTAGCACGAATGAGCGATAAACTTAGTCAAACAATTTCTATTGCAATCCATGCGCACAGTGCTTTAAATCGCCTTTGAAAATTACATCCCACCAGCTGGTGCCATGCCCCCCCCCCCAAACCGAGACTCTAGTTACGCCTATGGTTATAACGGACATCATTGATAGGAAAATGACCCTAATAATCAATGATACCGAAAAGCATATATCGGATCATAAAACGTTAGTGTTCTCAATTGAAAACCCAATCCAATTTTCTAGAAACAAGTAGAAAAATGTGTGATTAATTATGATTCTATAATGAACGAACACTTCAGAACTATAGATAGTGGAATATATAGATGAGCGAAGATAAATCCTCTGTCTCCAAACGAACTGTCAAACGTGTCTCCAAACGAGCATGACGTCACGATTTCAATGGAAACGTTAAGGGCTGTGACGTCATATGCGCGTGTGCACGGGCAAAAAAATCGACTCAGCCATGCTTTCGCTCATCTATAGATTCTACTATCTATATTCAGAACTCAATTAGATAATGTTCAAAACTATGATGAATTCGAAATTTTATGTACGAATGCAATTAATTTGAAAAAGCACACATATATGGTAAACAATTGTAGAAAACCGTTGCAACCTTATATAAACAAACATTTGTTTGACGAAATAAAAAAGAAAAACAAATTATTCAAACTGGTAAAAGCCAATCCACATGACAACAATTTAAAAAGCCAGTACTTTTTGCTGAGAAATTCTGTTAGAAATAAAACCAAATATGCTAAAACAAGATATTATAGTGAAAAGTTTGACAGTTGTGTCGGCAACTCTAAGAGAGTGTGGGCTACAATAAATGAAGTAGTTTTTAACAAAGCTAGTAACATGCAAATTAAACCTATAAGTTTGATAGAAAAGGGAACAAAAGTAGACTCTTCATCTGGAATCGCACAAAATTTTAATGATTACTTCCTTAGCATAGGTTGTAACAATGTAGTAGGATCGACTGACTTAAACCATCAGACAGATGATTTTATTCACTTTTAATGAAGTAGAAGTGAGAGATGTTGAGAATACGCTAATCAAATTGAATCGCACAGCCGCAGTCGGAAAAGATGGAATATCAGTGAAGTTTTTATACCGTACTAGATACTTCATAAAGTCAAAACTTACAGATTTTATCAATGATATGATTAGAACAGGCAGTTTTCCAAATACACTGAAAGTATCAAAAGTAATTCCGATATTCAAATCTGGTGATCGCACCTCAAAAACCTGCTACCGTCCGATTTCAATCCATCCTGCAACATCAAAAATTTTTGAATCTGTTATTGAAACTCAGATAAGATCATACTTAGAAGAAAACAATATTATTAATAAAAACCAATATGAATTTCAACAAAAATCAAACACCGTAGCAGCCTCCGCGGATATGATGAACACCATCTATCGCGCTAAAGAAAAAGGCCAAAAAGTTAGATGTATTTTCTTACATTTAAGCAAAGCTTTTGATTGTATCTCACACTCGTTACTACTAAGAAAGGTTCAAATGTATGGCTTCTCCGAGCGATCTATAAAGCTTTTGCAATTATATCTAGAGAATAGAACGCAATACACGTATGTCAACAGTTGTTATAGTTCCCCAGGAATTATTCAGTCAGGAGTCCCACAAGGATCGATTCCAGGTCCACTTTTATTTATTATATTTGTCAATGATGTGTGCGATTTACCTTTAAAGGGTCGCTTACAGCTTTATGCAGATGATGCTTGTCTTGTTTACGAGACCACCACTATAGAAGAACTAGAAATTAATACGAATCATGACATGCACCTAATACTGCGTTGGCTGACAGCGAACAATCTAAGGCTTAATGTAGAGAAATCCTCTTATATAGCTCTGAATAGTAATGTCTCAGTAGACATAAGAATAGATTCACTCTCATTGAAAAAAGTAGATAAAGTACCCCGGGGCAAGTGGGACCTAAAAAAACGCTAGTTCAGCAAAATCGCTAAAGCATACTTAGAAAACAGGGTATTTCAGGACATTAACCACGGATACATCATTATATGCTTCCGTTGTTGAAGTGTAGACGTGTTGTAAGCCATTTATTCAGTTACAAAAATATTGGTAGTGACTTAAATAAATTTACCTGTGAGACCCACTTACCCCTTCAAACGGGGCAAGTGGGACCTATTCTGCTCTATACTGTCGAACGAAACTAATTTGAAAAATGCTCATGTAATTTCTGGTCATAGTATTTCAGATCATGGATGGAGGTTTGTTGCTTGTCAGACTTTTGTTTTTGGCAAAAGAAAGGGATTACAATGTTAGCAGATATAAAATCAAGACAACAGCCGGTTTACCGTTTAATAGTCTGTTGTCTGGCTTTACATTAGCTTACTTTCTTACCGAATGTGTTAGATGAAAAAGATAAGCAAATCTTTGTTCACTTTTCGAATGAATGTTTCTCTGTTTAACACAAATTATTACATAAATTAGAACATCAAAAGGAATGTTTTTATTCAGGCGGTGTTGTAAATTTGTAATAGAACAAAATGGCCAATTTATGTCTTAAGCACTTTATTCATCCTAAAATCTGTTAATCTGATGCGAAGTTTAAAAATAACAAAACACAAGACAAAACCTGTTGATCTATTGTAGAATAAGTAGATTGTTTGCACTGTAAACGGAAAATTTTGCATAGTTATAACCATTGCTCTTTTCCATGAGGGAGATAATTTTCAGAAAGTATAATACACATTTGGTAAATCAACTGTACATTACCTCTTAACAACTAAACCAACGATATCAACTGCATTTGATTCAGATCCATATGATATATGAGTGTCGAAGTTATTTTTCACCAGACAACAATCAAAAACAGTTGAAATTGCTCTGTCAAAATGTTGTTCAGATATGTCCCACTTGCCCATGTATGTGTTAAAACTCAAGGGTAAGAGAAAATTACATATTTTGGCTTTAATCAAAACTTTTAAATCGTTTTTGATGTCACACAATTATTTAATTGCTCAAAATATTCACTTTCCACATCAATGATGAATTCAGGAACGACTATTTTGTTGGAAATCCATTGAATTAAAATAAAAGTGATAGATTTTGCCGGTAGTTTAAAGTCATGATTAAACAATACCATTAGTATGGTGCCGCAAATGGTTTTGATTCCAAATTTTTTTGTGTCAGGCGAATTCGTTGATAATTCTGCTTCATCTTTCTAGAACATTGTTACCATTAAAAATGTTCACCGATTAATCGGCAGCCATAGTACCCACTTACCCCGTATTTTCACTTGCCCCGGGGTACCTTACTTCAAACTTTCTTGGTTTGATTCTCGATTCAAATTTGACATGGAAACCACATATTGATAGCATATTGATCAAAAAAGTTACTCCTTATATCTTTACAATAAGAAAATCAAGACATCTAATTACTATTAGCACCTGTTGGAAGTTGTACAATTCTCTTATTTTACCTCACTTTACATACATGAGTTGCTTGTGGGGTTGTGCAGCAGTTAGTCATTTAAAACCTATAAAAATTGTGCAGAACAAAATTGTCAAAATCATACGAAAACTACCTACACGGTTTCCTACTAGTCAACTTTACAGTGAACGTACATTGCCAATACGATTGTTATGCAAATATAACATGCTTATGCATATACACATGGTTCATAACAATTTGATTAAAACAAATGTAATACTGTCAAATGTATCTACTATACATTCTCATTATACAAGACAACACAACTTAATTTTCGTAAGCTGTCCTAGAACACAACACGGTTGGAATAATTTATTTTATAAAGGAGTAACAATGTATAATACTCTACCACAAGCCATGAAAACTTTAAATATTAGATTATTCAAGCAAAGCCTGAAGCAATATTTGTTCACTTTAGTTTAGATTGGATTACAGCCAACTGAAAAAAATAAGTTACGCTACTAGAGTAGCTGATAACAGTTTGTAATAAACTTTTAGCTACAAAATAATAAATAAAAAAAAATGTGGAAGCAAATGCAACAGTGTCGCTCACGTGCGGACCAAATACTATGCCTAGGTGAATTCATCATTCGTTAAGGCTAATCAAATCAACGTACTACTCTGGAATGCCCAAGCCGTTAAAAACAAGGCCGTGGAACTACTTGACCTGTCAGCGAGAGAGCAAGTGGACATCATTGTTCTTACGGAAACACATCTCAAACCAGGAGTCAGCTTTAGCCTTTCAGGATACACTGTGGTAAGACTCGATCGAACGTCCACAGTTGGTGGTGGAGTCGCTATTGCGGTGAAAACAAACTATCAAATTTACAACACAACCACACTATAGATCGTCCGTAGTGGAAGCAATAGGAGTGGAAATCTGCACTACAAATGGATCCCTACTGGTGATCGCTGCATATTGTCCCAAACAGTGTTTTGAAAAGCAAGATAAAGCACAACGATTTCGAAACGATTTAAACGCAAAGCATGAAACTTGGTACAATCATCGTCGCAAAAAAATGGAAACCTGCTGTTCGGCGAATCTCAGCTGGGATATTTTTCGGTACATGCAGATCCAACCTACCACTCACCAGCAAGCGTTCCCTCATGCCAGGATTTCTTCCTTTCGAACGTAGAGCTGTCTCCGCCGATTACAATTAACGATCTGAGCTCTGATCACTTGCCTGTTATTGTCCGGGCCATTGGGGAAGTTGATCGTCGCCGACACCGCATGCGTAAAAATTTTCATCGAGTCAATTGGATGGAGTTTCAACGTAAAGTAGACACCAGAGTCAACACCGACGCACCTCTGAACACCAGGGAAGACATCGACCATGCTGTAGCCGGGCATCAAGCCGCTATTACATCTGCAGAGAATGACACCGTTCCGAAAGTTTCAATAGTGAGTAACCAACTTCAACTTGATCCTTTAACCGTAAAAATCATTAGAGCCCGAAATGTGTTCAGGCGCCAGTTCCAACTGGTGATGTATCCAAAAAGTATAAGGCAAAATATTTAACAAAAATCATTGCTTCTCGGTCCAGGTGCTCAAAAATAGCAGCTTCAGCAACGAAATAAGAAAAATGAATCAATTCTCTAAGCCCTTCTGGAAGGTTTCAAAAATTCTAAAATCAAAACCGCAACAGGTTCCTCCATTGAAATGTGCAGACAAACTGATTATTTCCCCAGCAGATAAAGCTAATGCAATAGCGACTAACTTTAGTGAATTCCATACGATAGGTAGGAATATAGCAAGTTCCATGGAGCAAGCGGTCGCTGATACACTGAATGTATAATACCCATATTATGTCCCTGAAAACAAAAATATCCTAATTGGAGAAGTTATTACTGCTCTCCGAAATTCCAAAATATGAAAGCCCCTGGATTTGACAGCATTTTTAATTTGGCACTTAAAAACTTAAGCAACAATACTTTAAATTTCATTACTAAAATCTTCAATATATGTCTCGATCTAAACTACTTCCCGACCTGCTGGAAAATGGCCAAAATCATTCCAATATTGAAACCTGGTAAAGACCCTACAAACGCTAAAAACTATAGACCGATTAGCTTACTGTCGGCCCTCAGTAAACTTTTTGAAAGGCTAATACTTAATCGCATTCAGAACTACGTTGTCAATAATGATATTCTCCTCAAAGAGCAGTTCGGATTTCGAAAAGGTCATTCTACATCTCACCAATTGTATAGAGTAACCAATATAATAAAACGAAATAAGTCCGTTGCCAGATCCACCGTCATGGGCCTTCTAGAGTTTGAGAAGGCCTTCGACAATGTGTGGCATGATGGCCTACTGTTTAAACTATACCGCTACAATTTCCCAAATTACCTCATCAAAATAGTTCAATATTACCTGAATAACAAACAGTTTCAAGTATCCCTCTCCGGGACAATCTCAGACAAATTCATGATTCCTGCAGGTGTACCACAGGGTAGCCTACTTGGCCCCATACTGTATAGTATATTTACTTCTGACATCCCTGAACTTCCTGAAGATTGCTTTCTGGCTCTCTTCGCGGACGATACAGCCATAATGGTCAAAGGACGAATTACCAAAGCAGCAGTCAAGAAATTACAAGATTGTTTGAACTCATTCCAACAATATGCTGACATGTGGAAGATAAAAATAAACGGAGCAAAAACACAAGTCATAATATTCCCGTACAGCCGGTCTCCTAAACTAACACCTCCAAACAACTGTAAAATAGTGATGAACGGTACTCCACTTCAGTGGTCTACCGAAGTTGTGTATCTGGGCCTGACACTAGATTAAAAACTTCTATTCCGCTCTTACGTTGAGAAAACAAAAGCAAAATGTAGCAAAATTGTCAGAGCTCTCTATCCCCTAATCAAAAGAAGATCTAAACTTTGTATAAAAAATAGATTAGCCATATACAAGCATATAATATCCCCTGCATTACATTATGCAACTCCAGCTTGGAAATCTACCGCAATGTCACATAAAAAATCACTACAGATTGTTCAGAACAAAACACTTAAAATGATTCTCAATGTACCCTTTGATACAAGAACGACTGAAGTTCACAAATTAGCAGGTGTCCAAACAATCGAAAAATCATTTTCTAAATTCAAGGAAAAAGCAATGCATTCTGAGCATCAATCGATAAGATCGCTGTTTCAACAAAATTTAGGTTAAGTAGTAGTTTAAGAAATACCCAAAACGAAACGTTTGCTTTAAGCAAAACCATATTTTTCAAACACAAAGGAATTGAAACAAACACAGAGTAAAGTCAAAGCTGAAATGTATAAAAAACAACATCACTTGAAATGTAAAATGTACTCCAATGTAAAAATGATAGTAAATAATATGTAATTGAAACTGAAAAAAAAATGCCCGTCGCGCGCGAGCCATTTTGATCGGGATTCAAATATGACGTCCACTACTTTTTGGGATTTCTGGACCCCCTCCCCCCCTCTGTCACGTTTTTTGTATACCTAATACATGTACTGTCACAAAATCTTGGACCCCCTCCCCGTCCTGAAACATGTGACATCATTTTTGAACGACCCCTTAGCGAAAAATCATCAAGTGGCGGTCGGACAGTTGCAACGCAAGGTGTGTACAAGCGTTTGGATGCAATTAGTTATAGGAAAGGCGCATTTGGAAAAGAAAATTGGTTCTTCTCAGGACCAACATTTTATGGAAAGAAAAAATTAATTGTGAAAATGGACTGTTTCGGTTGCATCGGGTTTGACGTGGTAGCTTGGTTGCTGTGAGTGATCCCATCCGGTCAAATTTACTGCATCATCTACCTTCGACGCGCTATCAAATTCGCTATTTACGATTGAGTTTTGCACTTTGAAGAAAATTTATCTCGGATTGACCTTCTTTTGTATAAAATGGTGGCTCGGAAAAAAAACTGATTTCAATTCCAATGACTAACAGAAACAAAATCAAATAATCTTGCCAGAAAATTTCACTTTCCGTCGATGACAGCCAAATCGATAGACGCCAATACCTCTTCTTAGATAAATAGTTTGAAAAGAAATATGTGTAATTAATTCTTGAAGTTCTCCTCACTTTGCCACGTACGTTCCCATCGCAGGCGAAAACTAAACGTCGCAAATAAATATATTTGCCTTTGGTTTCATGCCACTTCTGATTCTGTTTATTTCTCATTTATTTCGGACATTTTTGAGGATGGTTTCTTCTAGGATTGTGATATTCTCCACTGAAAGCCAATCGAGTGACCTCAGCGGCGATGCGGCCGATGAGTCATGTTAATTCCATGGTTAGAGATTCAAAGTCCATCCAACTGGGAGCAACTATTCCCCTTCTTGATTCAGTTGACCTCCGAGCAGTTTGTTCAATGTTAATGAAGAGACACAAATTATTATTGCAAATACCATCCATTTCGAATAGCTACGTAGTCCTACGTCACCTTTGCGTACAACCCGATTGGGCTGCACCTATGAGTTTTTCATGAGAAAAAACGCCGCCTGGAAGAAGCGCAGTGCGAGGAGATGGAACAGCTGTGCCGTTCTCAAGAAACACGCAAGTTCTATCAGAAGCTCAACGCATCCCGCAAAGGCTTTGTGCCGCGGGCCGAAATGTGCCGGGATAAGGATGGGGAGCAACCTTGACGGACGAACGTGTGGTGATCGAAAGGTGGAAGCGGCACTACGAGAAACACCTGACTGGCGCTGAGAGTACAGGCAGTGAAAGTCAAGGCAGCGGAGGAGATGACTGCGTCAATTCAGCGGACGATGGAAGCCAATCAGCCCTCACCTTGAGGAAAGTTAAGGATGCCATCCAACAGCTAAAGACCAATAAATCAGCTGGTAAGGATGGTATCGGAGCTGAGCTCATCAAGATGGGCCCGGAAAAGCTAGCCACTTGTCTGCACAAATTGATAGTCAGAATCTGGGAAAATGAACAGCTACCAGAGGAGTGGGGTTATATGCCCCATCTAAAAAAAGGCGACAAGCTGGAGTGTGAGAACTTTCGAGCGATCACCATTCTTAATGCCACCTACAAAGTGATATCCCAGATCATCCTCCGTCGTCTGACACCATTAGTGAATGAGTTCATTGGAAGTTATCAAGCCGGCTTTGTTGTCGGCCTCTCGACAACGGACCAGATCTTTACTGTAACTTTTTTTTTAGATTTACGGCAAATCCTTCAAAAATGCCGTGAATACCAGGTCCCAACGCACCATCTCACTGAGGAGTATTTCAGCCCAAATCCTGGCCAAAAGTCATAACAAAATTTTTAGATAATTTCATATTATATTTCATTTTTGAACTGTCAAATAGTAATACTAATTTACCAAGTGATTTTTGAAACAATATTGCTTACTTGTAAGCAATGCTGACTGTCAAAAATCCACCATAATTGCAATGCTAGTGTAATCGCAATTGCGCATGAAGAAATTATCATTTTTTTGTGTTTTTCTTGGTTTTAATAGATTTTGAAGAAGAAAACCAATACAGTTTTCAATGAAGAGTGTATGTAAAACGTTTTCAAGCATGATTCGATCCGAAACCGTTTTTAGGTGATCAATAATCAAGATATTATGTGCTAGCTTTTTGCTAACTTTTTTCAATAACATGTTTTACAAAATAAAACTTTTGATTAGGTTCCAACCCCGTCCAAGCAACAAAATTGTCAGCGTTGTAAAGATTGGAGTTTCCTTTAAGCTCCACAAAAAACATATCACGCATCCTCACGCAATCGTGATTTATTTGTATTTAAATAAAGTGAAGTTTGCTAAAAAAGCTAGGCAAAGAAAGAAATAATCTTGGTTTTGAGCGACAAAGCTCACATAAATTATGTTTCGGTATCAAAAAGAGAGAGGCCAAACATTCAGTAAGTAATAATAATCAAACAAAGAAGATTAACATAAGAAAGATCATACTCAATGACGGATCCAGAGGTAAGCACCACTCGTCGCAAGCACGCTGTAGTTCTCAAAGACAGCGTTCTTGCGCCAAGTGCTGCTCTATCAAATAACAAGAACTGACGCCGCCAGTTGTCATACTTCATTGCTATTATATACGGTACGGGTCGAGTAATGCACAAGGCGGACTGTGAAACTACCGAGACACTGTATAGTAGATAACGGGATATTGAACTGGTTTTCGGAGGAGTGTTAGAATAATCACTGTTATTCGTTTGGATGCTGAGATACGAAAGAGGCCGACAGAGATCGGTCTGTTTATTTTATAATCTTTTGACATATCGAATGCTATAAATTTATTTATAGCATATACACGCTTAGATAGGAATAATCAATTTTAGGATATACATCAGTCCTCCCCTCTTCGGGAGTTATTCGATAGTATTTCAAATTTTTAAAAATATAGTTAACAAATATTAACAATAATAACAAAATTCATTTCGATTCAAAAATATTGAAATTCACTTTTATGGTAATTCTTCCGCGTTCTCTTCGAACGCCTCGGCAGGCCATCGAGCGCCAAATGTTCATCCATCTTTCGTTTTCGATTCGGCTTAACCGTTTGTATCTCGTCTTCTCGTCCTCGCAAGTCGCTCTCCGAGAATCCCCGGAAGGGCTCCTCGCATGGTTCCTCGTTATACGTACTAGGTGGTGGTGGTAATGGATCGGTATCGACAATAGGATCGACATAAACCACCATCCGTCTCCGCGTACGACCGTCCGCATCGTCGATGATCTTAATTTGACTACGGTGCGCCGTGGTAGTTATTCCGTTTCCAGTTGTAATCTGTAGAATATTTTTACAAACTCGTTTTAGAAAATACGCTTTCAACCATTTAGCCTGATGGTGAGGATTGCTGCTCTTGTACCATAATGCGTCACCCGCCATCAGACTATCCAAAAAAAGATCTTTAGTAGGTTCTCTTTCTGTATTGATTTTTAGATCTAGTGGTTATTTCATCATTGCACTTAGTAGATGGTACTTTTTTATTGTGTCGTTTAGGATTAATCAAATCGATTAACAATTTAGGTGTGTAGCCTAAAACTTTTTCGGAAGGAAAATACCCATCCGTCGTCATATTATTTCTAAAATTTATTAAAAATAGACTTATAAGATCCTCCAGTTCTACACTCAAATATTCTGGGTCAAGTAGGAATTTTTCAAAACATCTTTAACAGTACGAACTAATCTCTCCGCCTGGCCATTACTAGCAGGATTATATGGAGGACTGTTTTAGGACCCGTATTCCTTGCCTCTCAAGAAAGTTTTAAAATCATGAGAATTAAACGGAGGACCATTATCTGACACTAGAGTGTCTGGAAACCCGAATCTAGCAAAATATGCTAACAATACTTTTACAACTTGTTTACACGTAGTTCCATTTTTCATCCACTCAACTTCCACCCATTTTGAGAAGCTATCAACGATCAACAAGAAAACGTGATGCTTGAAGTAGAAAAAATCTATGTGTACTCTACCAAAGGGTCTTGTGGAAGGAATCCATTTTGTGTCTATCTTCTGTTTTAGATGTACTGCCATTCCAGCACAAGCATCACATGCACTGACAAACTTTTCTATATCAGCATTAATTCCGTACCAGTACACCGAGCGTCTTGCCAGCTGTTTCATTTTTACGACTCCACCATGGTTGGCATGCAACAATTTCAAGATTTCATTTTGTAATTGTTGTGGTATTATCACTCTATCCTGGTATAGTAAACAATCGTCTACCACTTCCAATTCATGCTGATTGGCAAAAATATTCATGAATTGTTTTTCAGTTCGTTTGGGCCAACCATGGAGCAAGAAACTCATAATTTTTTGTAAGAATCCATCAGTTTTTGTATGCTTGGCAATAATAGTAAAATCAACTGGACCAACTTTGCTAAAATTAATGCTTTTGATGCAATCTAAATCAAGCTCTTTTGGGACCGACTGCTCCAATGGGAATCGCGAACAAAAATCAGCATTACTCATTTTTGCAGACGGCCTGTTACTGGATGTCAAAATCATATATCGACAACTTAAGTATATAACGTTGTAGTCTTGTCACAAGTATCGCGTTTTTACATTCCTTTCCAAATATTCCAACTAGTGGTTTATGATCGGTAAATACCTCTAACTTTTGTCCTTGCAAATACTTATGAAATTTTTTGATTATTCATACCAGCGCTTCTAAATGAAGGATCGGATATTTCTTCTGAGCAGAATTTAGTGAAAAAGACGTTAAACAAATGGGTATCTCTACTCCATAAAAAGAATGCGCAATAACTCCACCAAGCCCATTGCCAGAAGCATAAGAGACTACAACAATTGTTTTTTTAGGATCATAAAATTCGAGAAAATTTGTTTCAAGATGTAAATTCTTTGAGTTTCTAAAGGCTTTGTCGCAATCATCATTCCACACAAATTTAATATCCTTCTTCAACAAGTTATACAAGCAATATAACTTGGAAGACAAACCGGGAATGAATCTGTTATAATAGTTTACTAAACCCAAAAATGACTTCAACTCAGTCACATTTTTAGGCATTTTAGCATTTTTAATTGTCTCTATCTTACTAGCACATGGCGACAAACCTTTTTCGCTAATAATATGTCCCAAATATTCTAACATTTTCACAAAAAATTTGCATTTGTCCCAATTAACCTTTATATTTGCTTTGGACAATCTATCCAAAACCATAAAAAGCTTCCGTTTGCAGTCTTCCATATCAACTCCAGCTATGAGAACATCATCCAAATATACGTAAATTTTCTCAATTCCCTGCAACACCTGTTCCATTATCTGTTGGAAAATAGCTGCACTAGAGGAAGCCCCCTGTGGCAGCCTATTGTAAGTAAAAAGACCTTTTATAGTGTTAATTACCATGAATTTCCTTGAACGCTTTGTCAATGACAACTGGAGTGTATGCCCTCTAAATCTAGAGCACAGAAAACAGTACACCCTGCCAAACCAGCAAAAAGATCCTGAGCAACAGGTAATGGGTAAGTATTAGGAATAATGAGTTTATTTATTGACACTTTACAGTCAATTACCAAACGAATATCGTCATTTTTCTTCCTAACAACTATAACAGGAGATGCCCATTCACTTGTTTGTATCGGAGTTATAACCTTTTCTTTTCTAACCTGTCCAAGTATTCCTAAAACTTTATCCCTCAATCTGTAGGGAACGTCATAAGCTTTCCTAAAATAGGTGTGTCAGTTTTTAAAACCAATTCGGCTTCATAACCTTTAATGGGAGTCGAAAAATCCTTAACGAAAACATCAGAAAATTTAGTTCTAACACAATTCATCACGTCGTTGCTTTTGTTGTCAATTAATTTGTTTATCGTAACTTGTTTACCAAAATAATTTCGCCAGTCGGGAAAGAAAACATCCAACCAGGTTCTCCCTAATAAAGGAATAAAATCATGATCACAATCTAAAACCAAAGTTTCAATTTTGCCTTCTTATTCCGAAAATCAACCAGAAACAACAACTTCTCCAGCAATTTTCAATCTGGAACCGTTTACCACTATTAAATTTTTAAACTTTTCTCAAAGAGGAAAATCGAATTTAGCCAAAAATAGCTTCTTCCCAATCACGGAAACAGCGGAGCCACTATCAATCTCCATCTGCAGTTTAATTCCCTGAATAGTTAATTCTAGTAAACATGGGTGACTTATATTGTTAATGGAAGAAACATGCATGCACTGTAATTCACCTTGATCCGAGTCATCACTCTTGTCTTCCCAACTCATACGATTCATCATGTTTGACAAACCGGAATCCCTGCTGGTACTGGGTTTCTCCATATCGATGTTGTTGATCGGGTCTTTCTTAAACTGTTTCAGTTTTATACACTTCCTCCTCACGTGACCTCTTACCCCGCAGTAGTGGCATATTCGCTGGTCAATTTTCGGTTCATCGCTTTTCAGCTCCGCCGGACGAATATCTGCATTCTGATACATTTTCTCTGTTCTTGGAATCGCACTTGCCTAGCCTGTCTGGACTGTGAGGAATCTTTGACGCGATCGCTATACCCATTGTGGGTGTTCGCACTGCAATATCTACTTCTCACCGGGGAAAGAAACGGAGGCCTGTCTCCTAAACGGCTTTTAACAGATCCGAAGCCCTGCGCTCAAACTTTAATTCGCTGCAAAAGTTCTCCTCGGCCTCCAACAATAGAATCAATTTGCCCTGGATGATCGTCCTGCGTCAAAGCTTTTGCATGAGAAGCCGCTAACTCCCACGTCGTAACAATTTTCTCGACCTGCGCTAAATTAAGTTTGTCCCCATCTTCCGCTAATAATTTCTGTCTCAAGTTATCATCTGACAAACCAATGAGTATTCGATCTAGAATGCGATCTTGTTTATCGTCTTTGAAATTACAATACTCCGCCTGCAGCTTAAGGGAGAATAAGAAATCACTGGCTGTTTCGCCAGGCTGCTGCACTCGTGATCCGAATTTAAACCGTTGAATCAAAGCCGATTCTGACTTATCCAATCTTCGCTTAAGTTTTTCAACTATTTCTTCAAGCGGTGCTTCATCAAGCAAATTTTCGCTGAGGTATAAATTCTGTGCAACCTCGAAAAGATAATCACCGCCAAGAAGAAACATCTGGTCCTTCTTGTCGGCATCGGATACTTTGTTGATACGGAAGTGGTACCCAAGTCGCTTGAACCATGACGCGAAAGATTGCCCTTTGCGGTACGGGTCGATGTTCGGTGCTACGTACGACATGGTTTCTATATGCGAAATAATTTAATCTGAATAAATCAATAAATCCAAAATAATTCGAATAAATGTTTAAAATATCTTGTTTGAACAATAGCAAAACACACTAATTCAAATATTTCAATTGGTTTTAACCAAACACACAAAATACATTAAATGCAAAATATTTCCATAAATGTATAAAAAAAACTTTCATAAATCTCACCAATAAGCGAAAACAATTTAAAATTAAATAAATCTAATTTCCTCAATACGTATCCGCCATTCATGCGAAAACAGGCCTATTGTTCAATTATGTGTTCCTTTGTCCAACTGTGTGCACTTTTTCACATTCAATGAATCAAAAGATTCACTCAATAGGTTTTAACTTCACAAATAAATAATGAAACTAAGGAAAAAAATGACTTACCACAATCGAATACCAACCACGGGGGTGTAACCTGTCTCAAAATCTCCGTCCTATAATTCCAAAAGGGAAAAAATTGACCGGTCCAACGAGAGTCGTCCTTATCTATTTGAAAACAAAAGAGGAAATCTTATTATTCACGAATTAATAATTACTTTCAAAAACCTTTCACTTTTCTTGTCTTTTCGTCAATAAAAAAAATCATTTAAAAAAAACACTTCAATATGAAAAATATTCTTTTCACAATTTTTTTCCGTGTATTGTTTCTAACTCGAACAATAAAATTATCCGGCGTCCTTTTGCCGCTTCAAAATGGCGTTATATTTGCACCCAAAATGCTCGCTCCAGCCTTTTTCAAGGCTTTTGTTTTACTTACACTGTACCCAACGAAAACTTTTCCGGGATCTATCACCTGCTTCTGTTCCGCTGCTGCCGAAATCACGCCGCCGCCAAAGGGCACGACTGTAGCTTGTCACCGGCAAAATCAGCTTCCCTCTCAGTCCTTGTCCGGCAAATTCCGCACCGGAAAACTTGTTGCACACGCGCACACGATTTCAATCCGTTTTCCTCGTCGCCAAATATTATATACGGTACGGGTCGAGTAATGCACAAGGCGGACTGTGAAACTACCGAGACACTGTATAGTAGATAACGGGATATTGAACTGGTTTTCGGAGGAGTGTTAGAATAATCGTTGTTATTCGTTTGGATGATGGAATACGAAAGAGACCGACAGAGATCGGTCTGTTTATTTTATAATCTTTTGACATATCGAA
>NW_026943537.1:0-35630 GCF_024139115.2 Armigeres subalbatus | reverse complement strand
CGTTCCATTGCTATGGGAAATGTTATTAAAAGTAGTACTGGACCGCTTTTGCATGAGTGACTTTGAACTTCCGTTGGTTTCCTGTCATATTTTGCCGTTTTCAAAGGTTGATACTAGAAATACTAAAAAAAGAGATCGGCGAAAACGCCATCTTGTTTCCGAACGAACCATCAAAAAAAGTGGTTCCAATTCGTCTGGTTTACATTTTGCATCCATAAGAAGCAAGCAAAAAGTTCAAGTGCTGCCAGTATCATTTTCACGATTTCGATTGGTCTGATTTGTGACTTCAAACTGAGAAAACAGAAGACTGTCAGTCCAAAAAAACCTTCCTTTACGATTACACTGAGTCTTCAGCAGAAAAGTGGCGACGAGAAAAAACGAGCAATGGGTAATGTTTTTAACATAACCTCGAGTAGACGTAGGACTTGTATAAACGTAACGTATTTACATTTAACTTCTAACTTTTGGATTATGGAGTTTGAGTATAGGTATTGATATTGGAAACGACAACTTTCATGCTGTGTAGAATTATTAGCAATTTGTTTATTCAAATCTTCTGGAAATATAACTAATAATTAAATACGTATTAGAATTGCTTTGTTTCTAACTATAAAGCCCTTTTTACGCAAGCAAATGTAGGGCATTTATAGATTTCTTATTGATGATAGTATTTGAAGTTTAAACATTCTATTTATAAAATTTTTAGACTTGGGCAAAGTGTGCTATATTAGGGAAGCTGTCCCGTTTTCCAAACAAAGAAATAGGGGAAACTGGACACACGTGATCCCCGGGGACACTGGATCCCTCCCTGTTTTCTCGAAACCTAAAACATTTTTATACCACTGATATGTGTAAACAGATCCGTTAGACGCATAATTGAATCTGAGTAACATTCGATGTTAGTTCCTTAATGTATATAGGTTTAAGAAAGGTTTTATTATTTTAGTGTTCTCAATTCTTTTTTTTTGCAAAGATAAAAAAAAGTTTAATAACTTTGAATATATTCAACCAAAACGTGTCCAATTTTTATTGGACGTAGTTTTATCATATATATAATAGCCCTGTTTGTCTGTCCGGTGACTAGCCAACCAGACGCAGCAGGCGGGAATTCACAAAAAATAAAATATTTGACACTTCAATTCTTTTTTACTGTCAGATGCAGAAAACAAAATCAGTGACAACCTTAGACAACCAGACACAGCATTTGATGAAAAAAATCACAGACAACAGACGTTGAAAATTTTGATTTTTTCAAATGCAGAAAAGAATCTATCACTCTTAAAAATTGAAAAAAGCACTTGCCACGGGCGCTATTGCGTCCACGAATAAACTAGTAATTGCAGAATTGAATAAGCTCAATAAACTGATCATTGCGCATTTCACATTGAATGGAGAAATAAACCTAGATAAATACTCAACATGGACACACTTGATCCCCCACAGTTTGGACACACTTGATCCCGGTATTGCATATATTAAGGCGTTTGTTGTATTCCATTGCATTTGCATATTATTGTATTACATGCAACTTGTTGATCTGTTATAATTCTTTTCTGGTATAAAAGTTTAAACAGATTTATTTACTACCTTTAATCCTACACGCGTATTTTGAATTTGCCAGTAGTGTAGCTAAATATACTTAACTTTGATTAGTTTTATTAAATGCGAGTAAATTATTTAACATAATGTTCAATCTAAGATTAGATGAAGTTTTGAAAACACTCAAGAAATCACTGGGTGTAAAATCAGTACTGTTAGATCTACTATTCAATTGTATTCTCTTTTAAATGGGGTAAGTTTATTTAGAATCACTATTTTCATCGTATTTCATCGCAAGTCTTCCTGTCTGTCTTCCTAAAGAACGTTTAACAATAGGCTAATCCTACCGCTTCTATTCAGTATTTTAAAAGAAATTGCATTTGTGTACTAATAATATACACGTAAATATAATGTTTCAAGCATGCGTGACAGTATCACATTGATGTATGGAGTCACCAGTCTGGTATGATCACGGTCGTGGTATTGGTAGTAGTCTGGCGACCGCGATGCCTCACAGACCTTTTTTGTGGTTTCCGAAATAGGTACTCTGGGATATTTACCACTAGCCATGGGTTATGAGGTGCGGCTAATTTTTTAAATTAGAAACAGGATAATTAAATATAAAAACAACAAACATATATTTAATATTTATGTATTCATCATCCAGTTTTGGTATCATAACTGTATCAGCTACACAGAGAAATCCTCTTGGAAACATCATGGTTGTCGTAAGATGACCTCTTCCTTTCAGTGGAGTGGATTGATTGTATAAATAATCATTAGCAGGTCAATTTTGTTGACAATTGTCACTGTTACTTTATTCGAGAACCAAAATACTTGCCTTACTTAATACCAACAATATTTTTAATTTTTGTTTTTACATTGTAATATAAAGAATTGTTAGGATCTGAAAATAAACCAATTTGGACTTCCATCAGACTTGAAAGAACTTAAGGTCACTCCTGACGGAATTCAAGATTAAAAGTGCTCGCGTTTTCGGGGGCACACCACTCGATACGGAAGCAACGCACAACTGTCATTTTTATTATTTCACGCATGCTGCGACGCAGCAAAGCTAAATCAACAAAAATGACAGTTGTGCGCCGCCTCTGAATCGAGTGGTGTGCCCCCGAAGACGCGAGCATTTTTAATCTTGGATTCCGTCAGGAGTGACCTTAAATATGTTCAGCTCATAAAGGGATCAATTCCCCCCGACATGGGGATCAAGTCTCCCGCAAGTTTTGAAAATGTAAAATTTTCTATCTTTTAGAAAAATCGATTTTTTGATAACTTTCATCAAAAAATAATTTCTTCCAATGATGTTTTTGAATAACTAATTAAATTGTTTATTAAGTTCATCTTAAATCGTATAAATTTAAGTAATTTACATCGAGAAACATCCGTAATAAAAAGTGGGGATCATGTGTGTCCAGTTTCCCCTACAGCACCAATTTCGTTGCTTCTTTTTGCTAACATGCATGCCTACTGCTGAAAAAAATCACAACAATAAGAAACAAGTCAAGGAGCAGTAACCCTACGAGGTACTGCTAATACGTCAACGAAAAATTATTTTATGTTTTGATTCCAAACTCCAAGTCTACATCAAGTTTAATAATACAATTTTTCTGAAAATGAAAAAAAAAGAATAAGATAAAGTTTATTTGAATATTCTCCTGGAAATTATTTTTTGCGGACTTTTTTAAAAGCGAAATTTTCCAATCTAAAATGGATAATAACACTATTGCTGAATATGCATCTTTAATTGCTAATACCTTCTACAAATAAAAGAAAGTAATTATTTTAAACAAATTTTTATTTATATCAGTGTAGTTGATTTTTTTGCTGGGGAATCAGAACTGTTATAATATAACCATGTTTTAATGGTCAGTCATATGACATGGCTCGTTCTTTCCCTGGATGAGCAGACCAAATCTTTCTGGGCTAATTTTATTCTTCTTCATCCAGCATCACTGCCATCGCAGCCTCAGCCATCATTGCCCTCTAGCCGTGAACTTCGAGCGAAGCGGTGGGCGATTGCATCCACAGGGTGACCACGCTAGTCGAAAAAATAAATTCCCGGGTTTTTCCGGTAGGCTTTTCAACATTTTTCCGGAAATGCAATGTATTTTATTTGAATAAAGAGGATAGTTTCTTGGTTTGCGTAACAGTTGTATGGAAAAACGTACATTTAGAACAATCTTAAGATGATTCAAAATAATAGTGAAACACGGCGGAAATAAACAAAACATTGTGCATTCGGTAGCTTAAAACCGAATCTTTCAGATGGTGGCTGTTTGGCTTGCCGCTTTTCATGGTGTGTTGATGTGAAAATTGACTATTTTTTCTAAAGATCCCTTAATAACTTTGACAGGTTTCAAGATAGATCAAAGTAGTCTTCTACACAAACATGTTTTTTCTTATTATGCACAACTTTTTAGAATAAACCATAGTGCTGAAATCATTTTCAAAAAAGTTATGCTTAAAATATGATTTTTGGGGGTCATTCATACAACACGTGCTCTAATTCGTTACAAAACCGTTTGTCCAATATTGTGTCTTCAGAAAAGATGTTCCAATTCACATTCTTTATAACATTGCAGAGGACAACCACTGCTTTTGTACATCTGCGTAAATTTTTAATTTCATACCGCCCTTCAAGGTGGATAGATCATTAATATTTTCTAATCAAAAGAAAGCCCAAGAAATATCCTTCAACTCTTCTGAAGACATCTCGCTTAACTTTTCAAAAGGTCCTAAGTAACATTTTTTTCATGAATTAATTTGAGTACAGCAATCGAAACCTTTCAAGTTTTTCTGTTGATTGCGCTATTCAAATTTATTCATGAAAAAAATGTTACTTAGGTCCTTTCGAAAAGTTAAGCGAGACATCATGACTCTAAAATGTAGTTTTCAGGTCTAAAACAAAAAAACGCACATTTTGGGGGCTATTGAACCAGTGTGCGCCGGGCTACCCATTGGCGCATAGACCAATCTGCCTTATAGACACGACGGGCAATTTGCTAGAGAGGACCATCCTCAACAGTGTTGCAGGTTTGTTCCGCGAGTCATGTAATAATCATGGAGAAGGACTTTTCTTTTAGTTCAGTATCCCTACTATGGTGAGCTATGAAAATAGTCACCAGTAGGGACTGAAGAGACACAGTTAGTTGCTGGTCGATAATTGACTTCATGTATTCTCGATCACGTCTTAAATAGCTTACACAATCTACATGCTGTATTTGGTAGAAAAGAGACAACTGGAGTGACACTTGTAAAAAGTGCTCATCTTACAATTTTGGTGGCCGGTGGTCTTACCCGTAATGTGTTGGGTTAGACCCTACGTTAGAACGAAGGAGGTAACAAAGAGAATTGTATAACTGTGGCTCGGGCGCCGCATATGGTTGCAATTTCATAGCTTGCATTTTAGAGTGCATTGATCGAAATAAGTAATTTGAGTATATGATTTATTGACTTGAAGCATGTTACGTATCAGTGGTTCTCAAGTACCATGACAACAGGATTACCCCGTACTCAGAGGGTAAGTCCACGTTGGACGCTATTAACTCGGTGGTAAAGACCCTCCTTAGCCGTGCGGTAAAACGCGCTGGGAGTTCCTGGGGGAACCAGGGTATTAGTAGAGAGGGTAACTCGAGTAACCTTCTGTTGCTTGGGTGGGTTTAGTTGGTCCGGCGGGCTGGCCTTCTGCCTTCCGCGACAACCCCACTCCCTGAGAGATAATTTCAGGTGTCTGTATGCAGATTAGCCTTCATCCCTCCATAAAAAAAATACCATGAGGCTAACATGATGATACTTTAATGCCTAGAGAAGTCGAGACAATTTCCAAACCGAAAAGTGTCTAGACCGGCACCAGGAATCGAACCCAGCCACCCTCAGCATGGTCTTGCTTTGTTACCACATGGCTAAGGAGGGCCCCTCATACTTTTGGATTATAAATTTTAAATAAGTTTGAAAAACAAAAAAAAATCCGGTGAACTCGTCAAATTCCGGGGTTTTCCCGGTGATTTCAAATTCCCGGGTTTTTCCCGGATTCCCGAGTGAGTGGCCATCCTTTTTTTTTTTTTTACAAGGAGAATGCATTTACACACTAACCCAGTACACGTGCATTGTAGTTGCCAAACTACCACACGGAAGTGTACTGGAGTGTCGGACTCGACCATACCGGTAATACCGACTAAACTCCCTTGGGCTCCACCATCGTTTCCCCCAGGAACTACCTCGCAGTACTACTTCTGGGGGGATGGCAGTACTAAGCGTACTCGCTCATTATCGCTCACACAGGCACTCGTCCCACGCGAGACTGACTTGGGTGCTCGCACACCATTCACTCCATTTGAGTCTTACTTGGATGCTCTCCCGGACGCTCCGCTGCCATGCCTCGAGGTGTCAATAGCGGTAACTGCCTGGGCCTACAGATATTGCGCTACGACACTCCTGCCTCAGCACGAGCAGATCAATCACCCCACTGCCGAAGCAGACCACACGCTACCCTGCCGAAGCAGGGACACTCCCCATGCACCACATGTGCACAACTGTAGGTGTGTGGGTACAACCCACTGCTACCCTGCCGCCGAAGCAGCTTCTCCAAAGACCATTCGCTCCATGTGACCCTTTTTCGGGTGCTCACTTTAACACTCCACTGCCATGCCTCGCGGTGTCGATAGGTACCTCGACTCCTACCTCAGCATGTGCAGTTCATACTCAGACTTCTGCTGCGATTCGAGGTGTCAATAGCGGTAACTGCCTGGGCCTACAGATATTACGCTACGACACTCCTGCCTCAGCACGAGTAGATCACACCACTGCCGAAGCAGACCACACGCTACCCTGCCGAAGCAGGGACACTCCCCATGCACCACATGTGCACAACTGTAGGTGTGTGGGTACAACCAAATATATTATATTAACAATATAGGTCACTTCGCTCTTCCCCATACATCAAAAAAGAGACAACCTTACTAGTGAATACAGCACCATCTGTTATCTGAAATGGTCGATAAACTTGTTTTGGTCATTATCTTCTAAGTGTGTAGATGTGACGTTTCTCCTGAAAATCAATACCAAATTTTCAAAAAGACTTATCTGCTTTTGTAAACAAAGATTCAAACGTCAAATTGAAGAATTTGATAGCACTCCCACACCACCAACAGATAGCAGAAGCATTCACCTACGTGTTGGTTTGCGTGGGAGTGCTATCAGATTCGTCAAATCATCCATGTAATATCATCCATCATCCATGGATTTTTAAAGTGGGAAAATATTGAGAGATAAAGCTTTTTTACTGACGGCATTTCATCAATTGAACGCAGTAGGAATGGCTTCCTTAAAGTATTTCACTATTCTTACCTTATTTTTGCTACATTCGATAAAAAAGGAGAGATTTTAATCGAGAAGCTTGTTGTTAAATCCAAAAATGGTGAAGTTCAATTTACCCAGATTTTAGTACAAATGGCACAAATTAATTTTGACGTTTACTCAGGTTTTTACAACTCTCTAGACGACGCAGAATTCTGATAAATCTATCATGTCCCTGTGTAATCTCAGAATAGCGTGTACCTGGGAGGGAGAAACAGATTCGAAAAAAAATTGTGTTAAGCCGAGCCGTAATCTAGCTGTCAGTGTGAGCCGAAAACGAAACACTCAGCAAGACATTTTTTGAAGGCAATATAACAACAATAACGCACAAATCAAAATTTAGTCTTTTCAGGTGGCGCCTACGTTGATTGTTTTTTCTAGTTGAAAGTTTACCTGTTGCATTACGACAGTATATATTTAATTTGATGAGTAGTATCGAGAGCTCCCTACCAGGCGTGTACTATGTATCTTTTGTTTACGTTTTGTTTATCGAGTTTACGCTTCCTGTCGATGGCCCATGTTTATGATAAACTAACTAGTAAAAAAATGTATCGATTCCACAATTTTGCCATTCCGTCCTTTTCATGAAGGACTCTTGCTATTTAGATTTGACACCACTTGCGTCAATTAGGGTTGCGCGAAATTTTAGAGTGTAGTAGTTGCATTTCTGCCACGGGTGGCGCCACATACGCTAAAGTCGCCAGTATTGCATGAGAGTGAGCTATATTGTTAATATAATATATTTGGTACAACCCACTGCTACCCTGCCGCCGAAGCAGCTTCTCCAAAGACCATTCGCTCCATGTGACCCTTTTTCGGGTGCTCACTCTAACACTCCACTGCAATGCCTCGAGGTGTCGATGGGATACCTCGACTCCTACCTCAGCATGTGCAGTCCATACTCAGACTTCTGCTGCGCTTCGAGGTGACAATAGCGGCGACACGCTATGACACTCCTGCCTCAGCACAACCAGATCACTCACTCCCTGCCGAAGCAGCTCACGCGCTACCCTACCGAAGTAGGGACACTCCCCAACTCACTCTAACACTCCACTGTCATGCCTCGAGGTGTCGATAGCGGTATGTAGGGACCAATCAACGATACTACGCTACGACACTCTTACCTTAGCATGTGCAGTCCATACTCAGACTTCTGCTGCGCTTCGAGGTGACAATAGCGGTGACGCGCTATGACACTCCTGCCTCAGCACAACCAGATCACTCACTCCCTGCCAAAGCAGCTCACGCGCTACCCTACCGAAGTAGGGACACTCCACATGCCAATTGGCACTCCCTGGGCTTGTGCTTTTGAAGCGGCACACAGTCGCTTTGATAGAGTCCGCTTACGGGCACTTGTGGTTTTTTGGGAGGGATTTTAGCAGAGCCCACTGCTAAATCCCACCACGCCCTAGGCAGTTCTCCCTGACTCGCAGACAGCTGGGGAGGGGTCGTCAAGCCCTTGGACATGGTCCATGCTGTCCCTGCTGTCCCTGCTACTCCCGAGTGGCCATCCTGCATCCATCGCAACCGACACCATTGCATCAAACCATCATCAAGCACAGAATGACAAAAAATGTGCCCACTTATTTCATGCATATCCGCAGACCCACATGTGGTAGATATCGTAAGCAATGAGTTTTAGATAATAATGTGTTATTTGATTCCAGTATGAATTCTGGATCTATTCGGTTGTCGAGCTGGTTTCAAACCAATATGATGATGATGATGATGATGATAACTGTGTAGTAAATAAATGAGGAAAATGAAAGGAGGTATGAATGTAAATGTGTGTGATGAATTTCAGATGCAAGCACTCTGCGGACTACGCATTGTACGAGACTGTGACCGCTATGTAAGACAGACAGAGACGGATAATGAAGGGTGCACAGTGGAATGGATGAAATAAGCTATATGCTATGAACCATCATGCATGAGTGTTGGTTTCATTTGAACTTGCATCAAGTTCGGATTTTATGATTGCGAGGAAAAGAAGTCATTCTGTTAGCGAACCTTGATCGGATAGCACGCGTGGAATAAGTGTTTACCGTTCTCGGTTACGACACCACTGTCAGTTCTACCGCTGGTGACTGCATGCTGTCGCTGTGTAGGTGAACACAGAAACGAAAAATGTGCGAAGAAAAGCACGTCAGTACGCGCTGCTGTCACAAATTGTAATCACTCGCACAGTAGTAGTAGTAAAATTCTTCTTTATTCAATCATTTTTTGTTCTACAATTATTTTGTTTGCCCTTCATCTTCGATTTGATTTTTTTTTATATTGTTATCTGAGTTTTCAAAATATAATATATCGTGACGGCCTTTAGGAGGCGCTAGTGTGTTTTTTAATATTTGATAAGCTAACTACTATGTACACTAATATTTACAATAAAAATTTGATAACCTAGATTGGAACTAGCGCCCTAAGCGCTTCTTGGTCCGAGTGCAAGCAACGGACCCTAAACTTTTCTTTTCACTCACTCATTTGAGGTCTTTATCCCGGCCAGACGGTGGACCTCGGATGTTCTTGTCCTGGGAGGGGTGTTGAGGATCATCCTCAGGAATTTGTTTTGGACCCGTTGAAGTTTGAGGTGGTGGGTTTTATCGCAGCTCTCCCAGACTGGCATGCCGTATTCGATCACAGGGAGGATGATTTGCTTGTAGACAGCAAGCTTATTTTTCAGGGACAATGACGACTGGCGGTTGATCAAAGGGTGCAGTAGTTTCAACGAAACGTTACACTTTGTCGCCGTTTTGTCAACCTGTTGCCTGAAAATAAGCTTGCTGTCAAGGGTCAAGCCAAGGTAGTCGGCCTCATTGGCCCATTCCACAGTCGTGCCATTGAGGATGATTTTACAGTCCCCATGCGGAAAATGTTAAGGGGATTTAGAGTGGGGGAGAATGATGACCTGGGTCTTCGCCGAGTTGATACAGATCTTCCAGCTGGTGAGGTACTCTTTCAGGACATCCAGGCTTCGTTGGAGTTTTGCCACTAGCGCTCTGATCACTCTACCGTTATAGACGATGGAGGTGTCATCTGCGAACAGAGACAGAATGCCACCTTCTGGAGGTTCTGGCATGTCGGAAGTGAACAGATTGAAAAGCAGGAGCCCGAGGATACTGTCCTGAGGGACGCCTGCGACTATGTTGTGCGCATTGGAACTCGCTCTGCTGATTGAGACCCGGAATATTCTTGCCGACAGGTAATTGTAGATGATTTTCACCAGGTAGCTGGGAAGATTGTAGCGTTGTAGTTTGTACACCAGGCCATCATGCTATACATTGTCGAATGCCTTCTCGACATCGAGTAAGGCCATGGCGGATATTTTGAGACAAACTGAGAACGTTGGTAACTCGAGTCAGTTGATGTACAGTTATCCGACCGCGTCGGAAACCAAACTGTTCCTCAAGCAAGATGTTGAGATTTTCGGCAGACTAGAGTAACCGGTGATGAATAGCTTTTTCGGATAGCTTGGATAACCCTGAGAGAAGGCTGATGGGACGATAACTTCTGGGGGAGGAAGGATCCTTCCCAGGCTTCCGGATGGGGATGACTTTCGCTGACTTCAAGGACGATGGGAAGTAGCTGAGCCGGAGACACTGATTAAAGATCAGCGAGAGGTGCTCAAAGAACGGAGCACTCATGTGTTTGAGCTCGAGATTCAAGATGCTATCGAAGCCTGGGGCCTTCATGTTCTTCGATGATTTGATATAGGCCGTCAATTCGCCAGCTGAGATCTCCAACTGCTCATAAAAGTCGTGACTCGCACACGGTAGGCACTGATTCTTTTATAGGTACACAAAGAAAATCTTGCGGTGGACCCGAAGGCCCGTGATGCACAGCATTCTGATGTTCGTGTTAGGAGTGCACGGGATTGATTATATATGAAATTGTTACTGACTTTGACTGAATTGAAATTTTCAATAGCTTAGGGTCTGTTCACAAATTACGTAAAGCTTTTTGGGGGAGGGGGGAGGTCCAACTTGCGTTATACTTTGTTCAACTAAAAGGTGGGGGAGGGGTGGGTACTAGCAAATGTTACGCATAACGCGAATATTTTTTTTTTTTAAATCACTGATTGAAGTAATTGCTAATATGTCTTGATCAAGACGTAATACGTATCAACCTTTCCATACTACCCATAATTGTTCCATGCTAGTATTTGTAGTTTTTTTACTTTTTATCTTAGAGTAAGCTATTTTGTTTTTTTTTGGGAATCCTAAAAGACAGTGAGTTTTGTTCGAATAATTGTTGTTAAATTTTGATGCTTTTTTGTCTCACGATGAATATTCACGATTTCTACAGGTTATATTATTTTATGGAACGACCTCGAACCTTTTATTGGTATTGTATTTTATGATTAGATCTTCCAAACTAAGCCAAAGTTATTAAAGGCAATCCAGAGAGTTTTCATTCTAAGTAATTGCATTTTAGCTCAACCCCTTCAACAACCCACATTAAACAAAAATCTAAATTACACCCAGTATAGACAATTTAGCGTGCAGTAGAACAAATTGAATCAAGCCTTCAGCCGGTTTACTTCGTTGGCTTCTACGGTCCCGCATAATAGAAAACAGTTTGCTGTGAAGTTCATATGATTCATAAGACTTAAGTAATATTGTTATAATTCATGTAATCACCATTTTATATTTCGACTATATAACTTGCCTCAATTAGCACCATACGTAAATATAAATTCACGTTGCCACATACGATTGAAATACAATAAACCATTTAATTATAATTTCATATATTTCAAAACCGGTACTACTTTGTCAAAAAACGTTACCAAACCGAATTAGAACCGTAACGGAAATAGTCATGATATAAATCAGCACTTTTTAATAATTATGTATCATTCATAGGACACATAGATTCAACGCGATGCCACGCATACATCGCAATATTATATCATCTTATGATAAAACTATGATATTCGTTCTAGTTGGTTAATAAATGTGTGCGTCATAAAAAATATGCAGAACCTGTACCACCCGAACGGCAACCATGTTGAACTTGGCCAAAACAAAAACGCGAGTGATTTATTTTCTCAATTTATAAGTCCGTTTCTTTCTTATTTTATTGGTTTATTGTTGAGCCTGAGTGATTAAGTGATCAAGTAAGTCCATCAATAAATATAATTCGATCGATTAACGGTTCAATGTTAATGACTGTACTGAACATTTGCAGATTAAATTTCTATAGGAAAAACCGAAAATGATAGATGAGCAGCAGTCTATTATGTTTGCTAATGATCATCACAGGTATGTACTTCTCATTAAACCCTCAGCTTTTCATGTAATTAATTTATACCATGTCATCTTTTCAGACAAAATTCAATTCCTAGAGAAAAACAGTACTCTCGTCAGTCAGGCTGAGTAGAAGAAATGCTTCGGTCCAAAAATGGAGTTGTATCTCAGAAACTTCCTGTTCAATAACTTAAAAAATGGTTGAATAAAAACAGAATTTCAATTAAAGGCATGCTTTTATTTCGACGGAAAATCCTATAATGCCTCGTTCACACTAACAGTAAAGGTTACAGTACGACGAAATTTATGTATTTTATGGTCATACTGTACATGCATCATTTCCCATACAATTGTTTGCTTGGAACAAGGACTATAAAACACCTTCAAGACATGATGTACGCCGAAAAATATGTACTGAGAAATTCCATTTTTTAAATGGTAATTATACTTAACCGCCCATTACCCAAATAATAGTTTTGCCAATTACAATACAGCTTATTGTTGAAATGGTATATGATGCAATTAGCTTATCATTTCTCTATATAGTAATCTGAATTGCAAGGATATTGTTATTTATCATCATAAACGATCTGAGAAATGTTACGTATATGGTCTAGGATTATGCGGGGTGGTAGTGCATTATTGGCTTTATCGATATATATTGTGATGGCAATATTTGTGATGGCACATATCACACGACCTTCCTTCTGCCAAGCTCCCGTATGAAGGGGGAGGGAAGAATATCAGTGTGGAAGCTGATATATCTTCACTGGCAAAAGGAAGGTGGTTTGACTTGCTCATATGCCATCGCGTGCGGAAGGATTTGCTATCGACGAGTACCGTCTCCAAATTTCTAATATGACATCAGCATTTAGTCGAATAGGATTTTTATTGCACAGTTCTATTTTCTCATTGCGTCCGTCTCGTCGCAACCTACTTGGCTGCCTCGGAGAGAACAAAGCAGAGAAATACTTGTGACACATGTATGATACCAATATCACTGTACAGCATAAAATCATAGGTCTGTCACCCAGAATCACGCTGGTATCACGATAGCACGATGATTTCTGTACTCTACCCTTCGACCGTTGTATTGTACGAAACAGAACATAATTTGTTGTTTTGAAATGTCAAATACGCCGTTTGACATATGAAATAAAAACAAACATTTGCAAGCTGACTGAGTAAAATTCGTTTTTCTGCAATTCCGGGTGATATTTTTTCACAACATTGGCAAAATAAGACCTTCATTTGCTACAATTACGCTCTGAAGATGTCTTCCTATTGATTTTGCCAGTTGGGTTGTTTCCGGAGGATCTGCCGTCACTTTTGCATGATATTCAATGGTTTGAGTTCTGTATCGTGTGATTTCGAACATTTTGTGCAAGAATCCCATGGGTTTAATTGGAATGAGGTCTGGGGATTGGGAAGGATGCGGGATCTTTGATTTGCCATTAGTCAGCATCTACTTTTTTAGATGGAAAGAATGTTTTGTACCGTTGTTTTGGACAAATTCGAAATTGGATATATGATCCAATTGGACGGTGCTGGTTTCATCCTTCAAAATGTCCAAATGAATTAGACGATCAGTGCCGTTTGCACTGAAATCACCCCAAACCATAGAATAGAGTGATTAACGTCCCCAGAAATAATTGCCCTGCGGAATATTTGCAAGAACTCGCATATTTCTGCTAAAATACCTAGTATACGAAGAATTGAAAAACTGTGACGTTTTCATATCGATGAATGAACTGCTGATGCGAAATCACAATTTATTCAAAAAACATGGGTAAATATTGAGTTTCTGAAGGGATGTGTGCTATAGTGTAGAACAACCTGTAGTTGCAATTGAATTGGCTTAGTTTTGCCGCACTAAATCGACTAATACGCTTTATTTACTGCTACAAAGTGTATTGAGTGGTTGTTATTCCTGGAACTGCTGAAGGTTTCATCTTTGGATCGTTATCTACGCTTTTTTAACCAAAATAAGTTCCACAATCCACGCCTCGTTCCCTTCAGAAAATTTGATGAGATCAACACTGTCACGACGTGTTTCACTTACTTAAGTCAAGATGCCACTAGAAAACAACAAACCGCTGACTCGTTCCACAACTACATCGTCCGCCTCGTTTACTGCGGAGAGTGCTGCACATAAACAAACCAAAAACGATGAGGTGGAATCATTAAGCGATCTCTGGAGTAAGATTCGTTTCATGTTCGCGGAATCTAAAGCCGACATCGAATCTAAAATTGATTCATGCAAAGTGGAATTGGAGCAGAAAATTGGATGCGTTGAACAGAAGCTCTCTAATATCAAGATGGGTTTCGAAACTGACATCAAGAAGGTTTCGGACGCTGTTGGTATTGTTCGATATGATTTGGAGCAGACTAACCGTAGTGTAAATCGTTCTACGACAACCCATGAATTGATAATTTCTGGGGTTCCGTACGTTACAGAAGAAAATCTCGAACAAGTATTTCATCATATTGCTGTTGCCTTAGGGTACACTCCAACCAATATACCAATCGTCTATTTGAAACGACTCTCCAGAACACCGATCAACGTTGGATCCTCTCCACTCATACTCTGCCAGTTCGCTTTGCGTGGAGTTCGAGATGAGTTCTACGGGAAATACCTTCGGCAGCGTTTGCTGAATCTACGGCATGTTGGTTTCAACAATGCAAATCGCATATACATCAACGAAAATTTAACTCTGGATGATAGATCAATCCGAAAGGAAGCAATCAAGCTGAAGACCCAGGGCCGGATTGCCCAAGTATTTACACGAAGTGGTGCTGTTTTTGTTCGAGTTAAGCAAGGAGATGAAGCTGAACTTTGTTCATCGCTGGATCAACTCTTTGAAACCGTTAACTAAACCTTTCCAAATAGTTTCTCTATTCCTTCCTATTTCCAGTTATCTTTTCCTATTGATCCTATGAATCCGCACCTCTCCTGAAAGTTTTTAAACTTGAATACCTTTCCTTGCTACAATCTTATGTCCTTCCAAGTTTATCCATGTATCCTATCATTAGCTATCCATGAGTCCTTCCGTCCTAAAAGCTACACCAATATCGCTGACGTTGATTACGACTTCATGGACGACTACTGCTGGATTTCGTTGTTGCTGTTGCCATGAGGTTGTTGTTGCTGCTGCTATTGTCGCTGTTGCCATGATGTTGTTGTTGCTGCTGCTATTGACTTTGGACTGCAAAAATGGGGATCACTGGTCCTATGTTGTTGCTGATGCTACCGTGAACTAAAGACTACCTGTTATACTATTGCTGCAAACCCAATGCACTTTTTCTGTTGGTTAACAGTGCTTTTGGCTATTCTATGCTGTTTGTTGCTGTTGGAGATTTACTGTCGGGAGTATATAAGCAGTGTATTATGTATTATAATGTTCAAAATTTGGTTGCCCTTCTGAATTAGATTTGGTTTTGAAAAATTCATTTGCTTGTCAATTTAACTGCAACTGTAAACAGTAGGATATCATGTACAGAAACTTTGTTTATATTAGTGGTAGGTTTAGTTTCTCCTTCATCGAAGCTGTGCTGCTTCTGTCAGGTCTGCAATATAGGTCTCTTTTAGGGTTTTCATTCTTTGTATTTGACTATGGTTGATATAGCTCATAGCAACGCCTCTGCGTCCATGTTGATTCCTAGAGCCGTATTTCACGCTGTTTTGAATGAGGACAATATAAACATTTGTCATATCAATGTACAAAGTCTGTGCGCGCGTAAATTTACAAAGTTCAATGAATTGAAAAATAACTTTTCCGACAGCAAAATAGATATCATATGCATGACTGAAACATGGCTCAGTGATGTTGTAACTGACCCGATGATAACCATGGAAGGTTTCAACTTGATTCGTAATGATCGCAATAGGCATGGAGGAGGTATATGTATATATTTTAAACCAAATCTAACCTGCAAAATTGTGAAAAAATCTCTATCGCTTGACCGCGTGACCGCGACAGAGTATTTACTGGTTGAAGTTCGAGGAGATGATGAACCTTTCTTAATAGCCGTTTATTATAATCCACCTGATACTGATTGTTCGGAGATAATAGAAGAGCATATGCGGGAATTTACTATCAAGTACAATCACACATTTTTTGTTGGTGATTTCAATACTGATCTTTTGAAAAGCACCCCAAAGTCAAGACGATTTAATCAAACTATATCTGGCTTGTCTTATGACTGTGTTAATTATGAACCTACTTATTTTTTCGAGAGAGGATGTTCTTTATTGGATCTTCTGATTACCGACTCTCCTGATATAGTAAGGAATTTCAACCAAGTATCTATGCCGTTCGTATCTAAGCATGACTTGATATTTGCATCATTGAACATTATGAAATTAAAAACTGTACCCGCTTCTTACAGAGATTATAAAAATTTTGATTCTACCAGATTGAATGAGGGTTTTCATAGTATGAACTGGGATTCAATGTTAAGTATAACAGATGTTGATATATTCCTTGAAATACTTGTCAATCGTATACGTTTCTTACACGACGAATTCATACCTATTAGAACAAGTAAAAATAGGACTAATAACTGGTTTAATTCAGAGATTGAAAGTGCAATTGTGGACAGAAATATTGCATATTCTAATTGGAAACGTAGTCGTAACGATGATGATGCAGCTCATTTCAAGCGTCTAAGAAATAGAGTTACCTTGCTAATAAGGAACTCTAAACGCCAACAGGATTGTGAAAGATTTAATGTTAATTTACCTAACAAACAGTTGTGGTCAAACATCAAGAAATTAGGAATTGCTAAGGCTCAATCGCAGAATTCTGGTTCGAACTTTAGTGTAGATGACATCAATACTTACTTTTCAAATAACTTTACCGTTGATGATTCTCCCTTCCCCACAGTTATTGGTAGATATAATGGTTTCCAGTTTAGATGTGTGGAGGATTTTGAAATAGTCAATGCTATACACGGTATCAAATCAAATGCCACTGGATTGGACAATATTCCGATTGTTTTTCTCAAAATCATATTGCATTTAATATTACCCTATGTGAAGCATTTGTTCAATATTATTTTTACTAATTCAATTTTTCCGAGTAAATGGAAAATTGTTAAAATAATACCTATTAAAAAAAAGCATAATTCAGATGAAATTAGTAATCTTCGCCCTATCAGTATACTGTGCGCACTTTCAAAAGCTTTAGAAAAGCTAATGAAAGCCCAAATTTCTGAATTTATTTCTGAGATGAATTTCTTGCACCCTCTCCAGTCTGGGTTCCGCCAACATCATGGGACGCATACCGCACTTATAAAGGTTCACGATGATATTGCTAGAGTTATTGATAAGAAAGGGGTTGCAATACTGTTATTGATTGATTTTGCTAAAGCATTCGATCGCGTATCGCATAGGAAACTTTTGATGAAATTAACTGACGTTTTTCAATTCTCATCCAATGCCATCCGTTTGTTAAAGTCTTATTTAACTGGTCGAACTCAAGCGGTATGTTGTAACGGAAAGTTTTCTGGTTTTATAAATATTGATTCCGGTGTTCCTCAAGGATCAGTGCTAGGTCCTTTATTATTTTCTATGTTTATAAATGATTTGCCTTCTTCGTTAAAGTATTGTTCTGTTCATCTTTTTGCAGATGATGTACAAGTATATTTGTGTGAACAAAATTATAGTAATTTCAGAATTATGGGATTAAAGATAAACCATGATCTTCATAATATTCTAATTTGGTCACAGAGAAATCTTTTACCAATAAACTCAACTAAAACTAAAGCAATGTTTATTAACAAAAGTAGAGATCATGTTGTATGTCCTGATATTTATCTTAATGGCGAAAAAGTAGAATTTATTAAAAAAGTAAATAACCTGGGAATAATTTTCACATCTAACTTAAGTTGGGACGAACATATCACCGCTCAATGTGGCAAGATTTATGGTTCACTTAAAAGGCTCAATCTGACAACTAGACATTTTAGTTCTTCAATGAAATTAAAGCTGTTCAAAACGTTAATTTTACCTCATTTCATTCATGGTGATTTCATTTATACTAATGCTTTGATTTCCTCAATTGATAAACTTAGGTGTGCTTTGAATGCTTGTATCAGATACGTTAGAGTTAGAGATACTCTAGAGTTTCTCATCTTCATAAGGTTCTCATCGGATGTAATTTTTCTAATTTTTACAAGTATAGATCATGCCTTACATTATTTAAAATTATGCTGTCGCAAAAGCCTAATTATTTATTCTCTAAGCTAAACCCCATGCGAAGTGATCGAAATAGGAATTACCTCATTCCACAGCATCGATCTACTTATTATAGTCAATCGCTGTTCGCTCGAGGCGTTGTATATTGGAATCAGTTGCCTCTAAACATAAAGTCTAACGTTTCATTGTTTAACTTTAAAAGGGACCTTAAGCAGCATTTGGCAGTGTAAATCAGTTAGATGAGGGAAAAGACTAAAACACGAAGTCTAATTATCGTATATATGTATTACTTGTGGTAGCAATTGAAAAGGCTTGTAGCCTTATGTTACGAATTCCTGAAATAAATAAATAAATAAATAAATATTGTCACGGTGGGTCTATGAAGGAAACATTATTTTTCAAAAAACAATATCTCTGAAACACCAACAAAACAAAGTTCTTTTTATTCAACCTTAGTTACCTCCATTTGAAATCTAAAAGTTTTACCGAACCTTTCTCAAGAAGCCTACAGTGATAATTTGAATGCGCTGCAGATTGGTATTAGTTAGGAAGGCTAAGATCATACGCTGGATTTAACAATTACTCACAAAACCCTGGAAAAACTTGAAAATCTCAAGTAATTGTCCATTATCTATTAAATACTTGTAATACTAATAAATAATATATTTTTTGATTCACTTGTTGATGAGGTATTTCCTTTGGTATTTCATAAGTTATAACGTGTTTTGAGGGGTCCAGATTTTGTCGTGAGCTAAGCCTTATAACAATTGCTTGAAGTTCAAAGACTTGAGCGAATAGATTCAACTTGCTGTAGTGTTTCGAAGAGAGGGATTGGATAATTAAGACAAACCTTTCTCTGCATTTACCCCCGTATATAATCAGTGGATTAGATATGTGCAACATTTATACAAAGTAACATTTTTTCTAGGGGGGCTAGCCAGATCCTAGGTGGGGCTATAGCCCTAGCTTATAATAAATTCTAGACAAAATGTAATTAAAATCTGATTGATGTATGATACGGAAAAAGTTCCGAACTGTATGATAGATACGTTTTTGGAAAAAATTAAAAAAATTGAGATAAGCTTCCAGATATGTAATTCGGAACTTTTTCCGTACCGTACATCAATCAGATTTTAATTACAATTTGTCTAGAATTTATTATAAGCATTTTAAAATGATCTCCCTATGCTGAGCTGTAGGATCTGTCAAAGTTAACACCGTCGTGTGTCTTCTTCTTATTTTTACTTGGATTCGTCTATGGAAATGCTAAAATCATCTTCCAAACTTGGACGTACATGTCACAAAATTTGAAAAGTTATAGCCGATGACAACTCGCCTATGTTTCACACCTGGGAAGCATAGATGTCAGTTAGCAAAAAGTCTGTTTTTGTTTTTCTCAATTTTTTTACAATCAAATAAAATTCATTCAGTGAGTGCAACCAAAAGATGAATATTTGAGTTTTCTAAATGTCACTTCGATCTAGGGAAAAAGACGGCTTTGGCAGGTTTTGATCTATTATTGTCAGGGGGGTTTTTGTCTACCAAGTTTTATGAAATTTGGCCACAATATTCTTTGATATGCAAAGAATGTTTAGGGTAAATTTGAGCATAATCAGTCATAAAAACCCCCCTGACAATAATAGAACAAAGCCTGCAAAAGCCGTTTTCCCCTATCAAAATAGTACACGCCGAAGCCGGAGCGTGTTATTGCCTTACACCATTTTGTCAAATTGAAGTGACATTTTGAAAACTCAAATATCCATCTAGGGGAAGAGGTCCCAAAACGCCTGAGAGAAAACGCGCGTGTAAATTAGCAGAAACGAACTGCACCAGCTAAGGGGCCGTACACATATTACATAAGCACTTATGGAGGGAGGGGGGTTCGTCGTTTTCTTACGCACCATATAAATAAAAAATCATTTGTTTGAAAAAAATCTTACATGGGGGTAGAGGAATCGAAAAATCCTGAAAAAATGCTTACGTAATATGTGTACGACCCCTAAAAGCCTTGTAAGTTGCATTCATTTGACCTCTATGCTGGCTTGAGATCTCCAGTTAGCCTTGCTAACAAAGGCGCAGAATCCTGAGATGGCGAGATCGATTCTTGTTCCAATCTAGGATGTTTTCGGGTGGGAAACATTCTCGACACCCATGACATAGTGTATCCATTAGACTGGCCCAGCTTAGTATGGAGAGAAAAAAAAATGTTGTCAAATTCCACGGGGATTGTGTATTTTGGTGAGAAAATCAATCTCTCGAAATTTCAACTCAATCGGTTGTTGCATAAGCTGGCGCATTTGATTTGAAGTTTGAATGGGTATTCAAGTCAAAATACACCTCCGTCACTCATTCGATCTGGAAATTGGTTTTGATTGCTCGATTGAGCTTAGAATTGCAAAAAGGGCAGTTGGTATGTTACAGAACAATCTCACAGAACATTGTACGATGATTAAAAAAAAACTTTTAACTAGCTTTCGGATAATTTATTAGGAGCTAAATTGTGTAATTTTGGATTTATTGATCGAATTGCATCAGCTGTTTTATTTAATTTTGAAAAAAAAAATGTTTTTGCCTTTCTCTTATACAAAGTATACGTGAAGGCTATAGGATCACTCCAAAACCGAACTTTTTATAGAAGGCTCGGAGACCCAAAGTGTTATATATCAATCGACTCAGCTCGACGAATTGAGATGATGTCTGTATGTGCGTATGTATGTGTGTGTGTGTACAAAAATGTGAGACACACTGTTTGGTACTTAGCATTATCCGATGTGCTCGCAACAAGTTTCAATCGACGCGGCTTGCGAGTTGTTTCCTATTGAAAATTGGCCCGATCGGTCATTGCGTTCCAAAGTTATCAAAAAAACATTGTTTCTTGCCAAGGGTCCCCCCTTGAGAAAAAAATTTAAAAAACCAAATTTTTTTTTTTCATATCTTGCAGCAATGCATTAAAATAACCGTAAATGGATATGAATTGATGAAAAAAGTAAAATTTATCCCCCTAAAGCGCTATTTCGACCTCTTTTGTGTGTTATCATTATTTTTTTAATGCACGAGAAAGGCACCACCAACGCTACGTGGATTCATCTGGGTTTTTTATTTTAAAAAACGGCTATAACTTGATAAATAAACGAGATAGGTCCATGGGTCTTCAACAAAAAGATGTGCCTTTAAAAGTTCTAAATGTGACCCATGCAAAGTATCTCTCAAAAATCAATACATAAAAATATATTAAAAGGAAACCGATTTTCGAGGATAGTATTGACGCTATATGTTTAAATTAATACTGAATGTTTATATATGTTTTGTGACTGCCATGTCTTTTGTGTGTCATGCTAAACATCAAACAGGAAATCAGGCTACTTAGAATAATATATGATATGTAGCGTTAAAAGTACATTACTTTTGAAGTATAGCCTTTGTTACAGGCCTACCTTGTTTTGATTACATTTTTTCGGTATCGGTATGGGAGAAAGCAAAGATGACCGGTGGTAAGTTACTGAAATGTTTTTATTACTATATCACGTTAAAAGAAAATCTCCATCAGGTGTGAAAATCTCAGTGGTTTGCATTATAATTCGAAATGTTATGGAAGGCAAGTAATAGGAAAAAGAGCATTTCTTGAACGCAGCAAATTTGGCTGAGTAGGTTTTAAACATTAGAAGAAATTTCAAAACGAAAAACTTCGAAAAGGCGCAAATCTTTCTCAAGCACGAGATCAAAGTTGTATAAAATGGGTTGGTGGGGGTTGAAAATTGTCTTTTTCGGCGTTATGTAATTTGAAAATTAAGCATGTTACGTCAAAAAACATACGCTCTGTCCACCTGCCTACTTTGATCAATCTAACGTTTCTTCCCCTATGGAAATCGGGTTTCTTTGAATATATTTTTATGTATTGATTTTTAAGAGATACTTTGTATGGGTCACATTTAGAACTTTTAAAAGTAAATCTTTTTGTTGAAGACCCATGGACCTATCTCGTTTATTTATCAAGTTATAGCCGTTTTTTGATTAAAAACATATTTTTTTTTTCAAAATCAAATAAAAAGCTTCAAACAAAAAACGCTCTCTCATTTGTCCCACAATAAACGAAGAAAAGTAAAAAAATTTCGAATTCAATCAAGAGATTGTAAATGAGGTTGCTCCATTTTGAAATATTTGCATATGAAAAAAACATGTTTTTCATAGAAAAACTCAAATAACTTTTTTGTTACAAGAGATAGATCCATGGTTCTTTAACAAAAATGTGTGATTTCAAAAGTTCTAAAAGTGGAGTTTAGACGTCTCACTTCTCTTTCCTCATTTCTCACTTCCCACTTCTCACTCCTCATTTCTCGCAGTCAAAAGTGAGAAGCGCGAAGTGAGTATTGGGTCGTCTCACTACTCACTTTTCACAGTGAGAAATAAGAAATGAGGAAAAAGAAGTGAGACATCCAAGTTCTCACTCCTCATTTATCACTTCTCGCTGTAAAAAGTGAGTAGTGTGAAGTGTGTAGTGATACGTCTCACTACTCACTTCGCGCTTCTCACTTTTGACAGTGAGAAGTGAGGGATGAGGAGTGAGAAGTGAGACGTCCATTCGACTAAATGTCCCTTCGACCAAATGTACTTTCGGCAAAATGTCAATCGACTAACCGTCATTCAACGAAATGTCATTCGACGAACTGTCCCAAAGCCGTCCAGAATCTATACCATTTCGTCGAAAGTCATTTCTCGCTTAACTTTTCAAAAGGACCTAAGTAACATTTTTTTCATGAATTAATTTGAATAGCGCAATCAACAAAACAACATGAAAGCTATTGATTGCTGTATTCAAATTAATTCATGAAAAAAATGTTATTTAGGTCCTTTTGAAAAGTTAAGCGAGATTTCGTCGAATGACATTTAGTCGAATGACATTTGGTCGAAAGGACATTACGTGGAATGGACATGTGGTCGAAGGGACATTTAGTCGAAAATGTTTTTTTAATCCAGGACATTTGGTCGAATTACTCGCAGGACATTTGGTCGAATTACATTTGATCGAAAGGACACTACGTCGAATGGACATTTAGTCGAAATCAGATTTAAGAATTAAGAATTAAAAATATTTGTACATTTAGTCTAATGACATTCCGTCGAATGGCTATTTGAAAGAAAAGTACTTTAGTCAATAACAATTAAAAAATAAATGGTTTATTACAGTGTTTCTAAAAGTCACATAATTGTTGCTCTAATATTGTCCAAAGAATGATGGGTTCATAAAAAGAATAAATATTAACACGGAAACGATGCATATTTCGAGAATATTCCTGACTGCATATTGACTTTGGTGAACTCCTCTAACCGACTACAATCCCAGACAACCAGAATGCATGCATAATAGAATTGTTTTTCTGTTATGCGATGCCTATGCGCACAAATTTCATCGCTTACCAGTCGCGAAAACACTTTTTACGTACAAAAGTGGAGGCGATATAAGTGTATTTCTTATCCGACGTTGCACGGAAGTGTATGCGATGTGCACGATTTTTATGCGAGTTTGTTCGTTATGCATTGCGATGTAGTTTGTGATAACAAACTCTGTTTGACAGATAATCCGATTTCATGTGAGTTTGCAGGAATATGCGATGTCAACAAATGAAGCTGGAATAAACTCGTAAAATAGCCTACTGTGCGGGAAAATTTATAAATAAACTGATGAGCTTTGCACAACAATGCGAATCTGATGAAACTTGGATCGGTAAACGATTTTGATCGTGCATTCTTATGCGATGTGTGGTTGTCTGGGATGAATCTATACCACTTGGCCAAAAGAAATTTAGTCGAATGATGTTTTGTCATTAGACATAACGTTGAATAGATTAGGTTATTGGTTGGAATTAAATTTTCGGCCAATAGTTAACGAACTATGGTTGGAAGACAATTTTATACTGAGCTAATTTTTGTATTAATATTGAGCGAAAGAAAGAGTATCAATGAAAAGAATGGGAACACCATTTCTATTCGACCAAATGTCCTTTCGACGAAATGTCATTTGACCAAATGTCATTAGACTAAATGTCAACCAACGAAGTGTTCTAACGCCGACTACGATGAAATATTGGCAAAATAACAAACACGGAAAATAGAATATAGGGTATTTCACCATCTGTACCTAATATTTGACTATTTCTGAAGGGTTTCAATTGTTCTATAATACACCGGGTCTCCAGAAGTTTCTGTTAGCTCAGGTGAAAAATCCTCATCGGCATCCGTATTCGTTTCTTCCGCTGCTGATTGAACTTTCTCACGTCCACTGAATTCCTCTAATCAATTTATTCATGTATCTTATGGATTATTTATTCAAATTAATCAAAAATCTATTGACGAATTATCCATTTAACTAATTACCCTTATTACCGACTAAACACTTTCAACATTCGACTTATTTTCCATTCGACTAAATGTCCTTTCGACTAAATGTCCATTCGATCAAATGTCCATTCGACTAAATGTCCATTCGACTAAATGTTCATTTGACTAAATGTCCATTTGACTAAATTTCCATTCGACTAAATGTCCATTCGACTAAATGTCCCTTCGACCAAATGTACTTTCGGCTAAATGTCATTCGACTAACCGTCATTCGACGAAATGTCATTCGACGAACTGTCCCAAAGCCGTCCAAACGACCCTTTCGGTCAAACGACCCTTTCGGCCAAACGACTTTTTCGGCCAAACGACTTTTTCGGCCAAATGACCCTTTCGGCTAAATGACCCTTTCGGCTAAATGACCCATTCGACCAAACGACGCTTTCGGCCAAATTACTCTTCGGCCAAATGACCCTTTCAACCAAATGACCCTTTCGGCATAATAACCCTTTCGGCCTAATGACTCTTTCGGCCAAATGACCCTTACGGCCAAATAACCCTAACCTTGCCAAATGACCCTTCCGACCAAACGACTCTTTCGGCCAGATGGGTTTCGGTCTAGTGGCATTCGGCCAAATGGCTTTCGGATGAATGTGTTTTGGCCAAATGACCCTTCTCCCCTAACGCTTTGTAATCTCTTGTTTATAAAAGTTAAGTAAAAGTTACCTAACTTTTGGTTAGTTTCTATTTAAAATTCTGTATTATCTACTTAATATTATTTTACTCAACGTCAAGAACAAATTACTAAATTTTAGGTTCCCGTACTATTCGGAGAAACGGCATTCGACCAAACTGCGTTCGGCCAAATTACCCATTCGGCCAAATGGCATTCGGACAAATGATTCTAAACCTTATCTCTACATGCTATAAGGCTTTGGTCCGATTCGTGAATTAAAATCGAATTAAACTTATAAGTGACAGTTCTAAAATTTCCAAATAACCCGGCTCGCAGAGCAAGATTACTTTTGACAGATATTGAATCATTTTTGATAGATGTTTTGTTGGTCTTGCTGGGTAGCACCAGCCATTCTTATAAGCGGGGGATTTCATAATTTCCGTACTGTCATTTTTAAGTTTAATTCGATTTTAATTCACGAATCGGACCAAAGCCTAAGAAGTGTTTGAATTTTGGAAGAAAAAAATGCCTTCCCCATCTCGATACTTTCCTATAGGAAGGAGTTATAACTCAATGGTGCCTCCAATATCGAGTTAGAGAGTTCACTGGATATCGATTCCATAAAATAATGAGTGAAACAGACACAAAAAGCCATTAAAACTCAAAGAAAAATATCAGGTGGTGTTAAGGAAGCTCCATTGTTCGGATTGTTCGATTCTGCTACTCATATTCTTGCTCAATTGATAAAGTTAACAAACCCCATACAACTGTTTCTACAAATGTCGCCTGATGTATTATCTGATGTTTACTCTCTTTGTCCCCCCGTTCTTGTACTCTCGTACCGAGGAAGAATCAAAATTTGTTGAGGTAGGCAGAGCCGTCGAACCCGGAAGCAAACTGCTCATAATACATCCATCATTGATTCCAACAGGTCTGTATTTGAACAAGCTCCATAACCGTATGCTGGTTTGGAAAGTTTATAAAAGTTCAGGGGGGAAACCGAGCGGAAGTGAATCGGAAAAACAGTACCTCAATATATATATGAATAACATTCGTACCCAATTTGACTGCGTTCGGGCTTCTATTGCTCGCTTGCCTCACACATAATGTATGCAAATATGGAAAGGAAGCCAGTCGGCGGGGATGTTTATGTTGTGTGCTCTTGCCGGCAGGAGTCCATTATTGTCAGGAAATTGCTATTGTTTCTACTTTCGACTTTTTACCAGACTTTCCCGCCGAGAAAGCCATCGCCCGTTTCTCTCACGACTGGCGCAATTTGAATCCAGCACGAAAACAGCAGCGTGTGTGAGTGAGGATTGTTTGCCAAAAATGTGCGTTTCGTTTACCATCAAAGTATACACACGGAGAAAGGAAATGAAGAACGGACTGAAGTTGCGAAGCTGTTTGTCTTGTAAAAAGTGTGGAAAAATCGCTTCAGCGCTCAGATGTGGAATGGATGTTCGCCGCTCGTCCAAAGTGGAACTTCTCTGGCAAAGTATTTTTAAAACAAGTGGGATCGCTGTTTGCTTTTAATCTTCCACTTGAACTTGTCGAGTGTGCTTATGTTTCATATGGTTATGGCTTTTGTTTTGTAGCGTGGGGGATTTATAACTCAAGATTTGGTTATCCTGAAAGTTTTATGTGAAATGAAAAGCCAGTCTACTGTAATTCGATAGGCAAATTTGAATACTCTTTATTAAATTTTTGTCTAACAAAGAGCAAAATATTGAGAAATATTACACCCAACAGTTTAATACAGCTCTGCATAAGAAACTTACAGAAACTGTATGCAATATGCAATTTACATATACAATTTCGGAAGATTTTAATATAACCCTTGTATTCGAATCTTTCAATTTTGTATTATTTCAAAACAGTATCTGTATTAAAAGCTTCTATTAATTTTATTAAAACCTTGCAGAATTGTATATGCCAAGATTTGTTTTGGGTGTGAGTAAAGTGACCAGACGTCCCGCGTTTCGCGGGACAGTCCCGCATTTTCACTATTTGTCCCGCGCTGAAAAGTGTCCCGCGAAATGTCCCGCGTTTTACTTATTTCAAGGTTATGTCCCTCTTTTTATAAATAGCGGTGTGTCAGTAAAGAATGTGCTTATTGAACTTATTATTATTATTTTTTAGAACATTTATTATTTGTAATGATGGCATGCGTTTTGTAAGCCTATATTTCGGTTTAGAAGCAGATACGTAGAAATAATACGCAATATGAACGCTTCAGTCTATCGTAATGAAGTCGTGTTCTACCAGAATAAACTCTTCATAATTCTAAACTAATTATATTTTCGATCGCATAATCAATGGGTGATACACAGTTTTTAGATTTTTAAACAACTTTTGAAATATAATACATATTATTGTTTATCTTTGTACCATAAAATAGTATTCAAATTACATTTTATATCTGATACGATTCAAATTTATAAACAAAAATGTTTTCAATTTTCAATTGGATTGGACAATGGCAGTTTTGTTCATTGAGAGCTACTAAATTGAATTTGCCTCTTTTACAAAAATTATAATAAATCATCTGTCGGTTTCAGTGTGATAAAAATTTAAATTCTCAAATCTCATTTGCGATACAAATCAAGCGCAAGTCAATTCCCATGATAGCCCAGACAACCGTTCATGATTCAAATTGCATCTCATGAAAATTGCATAAAACGCAAAAGTTGAAAGCTAGAAAAGTGAATTGTGTAACCAATAGAAATTAGCTTAAGAAAAAATAAGGTTTTGCCTTGAGCACGTTTTTAAATATAAAGGATCTCATTTTTTTTTGTCCCGCGCTGACACAAAACATATCTGGTCACATTAGGTGTGAGCAAAATTCATTAGTCGCGGATGTAGATATTCGATTAAAATAAAAACATTTCCTCCCGGTGCAGTGCACGTTTGCTATATTAACATTGATAAAGTCTTATGATTGGATCACAGAGAAACAGACGTCTCACTCAACGCATGATCCATCGTTCACCTTTTTAACGGTGGATTCATTTTTTGTAGGTGGTCAATCGGCCACCTATGGCGCTTCCATCGATTTTCCTTGTGTTTGACGTTTGCGCACTACCGCCATTTGGTTGCCGCTTGGCCACACACAGTGAATTTAGCATTGATTGCATTTTGTTCTAAGTGAGACGTATGTTTCTCTGTGCTTGGATATTTAGTATACACCCGATTCTGTTTTTACAGGGATAATTTTTACACGGTCGTGTAAAAAAATCTCACACATTTTTTTTGCAAAGTTGTTCCATAAAACTTTTTTTACACGGATTTTCAAATTTTTAACTGAAAACTTTTTTTACACGGAACGCATCCCCCGTGTAAAAAACGAATCGGGTGTAATAAACTGAGATAATTTTTCGTAGTTACCGTTATCGGGGTGACAATGGGTCAAACGGGGTTAATGTTCCAAATACCGTAATCCGGGGGAGATGATCAGTTTGGCCATTTTCAACAACAACATCCAATTTTGAACAAATTATTATTTTCTCTTGGGTGCACTGCTGTGGAACGTCATGTACGATGGCGGGCTGAGGTTGAATTTCCCGCCAGGAGTGATGACCAGAATAGCTCACATTATATCTAGACCAACATTTGAAAAGGGCGTAACAGCCCAAATTTATTCCTTCTGATTCTTCGTCCACATATATGGGTATTAGAGTGGGTATTAGTTGTATGGAAGATGCCGAAAAACTTTGCCGAAGAAGCTGGCAGGTCTACAAAAAATGTTATTACGTTTCGAAAATTGGTTGTTCAAACCATATGCAAGGAATCAATGTTTCTGTCAGCACTACCGGACAACCTATGGTTATAAAAGGGCAACACTCATCTTCCTTCTTGTCGGATTTTTTTCTTTGTCAAATAATTCCGGATAGCTCCCATTAGCTCAATAGCCCTAGAAGATCAATTATTTTGAAGTAACACTCAGTTAAATTATTGGTCTACGTAGTACGGCAGTGCAGGCAGAATAAACGATTTTTTGCATATGACTCAATGTTCGAAGCATTAAAACTTTTTTCGTGGACGTTCCAGCAACGCGCCTTCTTCAGTAAAGTTTTTCGGCATCCTTTGAGTTATAGTTTAACGCAATGTGCCAATGTGTTTACGATTGGTTACTGAAACATCTAGTAGTAGAAATGCAAAAATAAACGTTCTCCCATACTAATTTCCATACAAACTTCAAACGCGATGCGGAAAGCGAGGAAGCAACCAATCGGTCCCAAATTCTGCACAGTTGTTCAGGACCCAGAATGGCTTCGAAAAACCATTGATTTGAAAAAATGACCATGACGCCCCACTCTAATGGGTATATATGTAGACGAGGAATCAGAAGGAATAATTTTTGGCTGTTACGCCCTTTTCAAATGTTGATCTAGATATAACGAGGTTGACCATGACCGTCAGAGTACACACCGCAGCGGAACATAGATGTCTATAATGAGCGGAAACGCAAACGCCAACTACTAAAGTCGCAACTGTTGTCAGCTTGCGGCGTGTGCGTATCCGCAAAACGTGGCGTTACGGCCGGCTACGAGGTAGCTCTCACTGGCGGGGAACTTCTCGTCAGAGAAGGATTGATCTTCCGTTGGGTATTGGTGGGATTATGACTATGTTTTTATGTAGAATTTCATCAAATTGCCACCTATATGGACTTGCTTTATGCGATTTTCACAGTGTACTCTGTGTTTCGTCTTTGACGTTCTTGATGCAATACCAACTTGGTTTCATCCTTACTGTTCACATAAATGTTGTAATCATGGAGTGTATTATGTTAATTTGCAATGGCTACAGTTAAGATAACTCAAATCAATCTTTTGCACAAAAGAATAGTAACGATTGATCTTTGTAGACTTATGCAAAATGGCAAATCCCAAATGCTTTGGTGCAGGAGCCCTGTTTCGCAAGGGTAGCTTCTAGATAGGTAACCCAGTAAACCCGGTTTTTGCTGTTTTCAGTAATAAAATGGTGAACAATCGATCAATGCCGCATGCATGTGTACTTTTTTATGTCTTTATTAAAGAGACTTTCAGCCCGAGGCAATCTGCATGTGTACTTGTTAACAACGCTATCGTTGCTACACTTATCTCTGAACTAACAACCAGAGATGTATGTGCTGTCACAATTGATGCAACTGGCGAAAATATACGTCAGAAAATACGTTTACCACATGTTGAACCATCCCCTACGGATGCTTTCAAACAAGTTGTCATTTATTGCACTTCAAAAGGCCTTCCGCCAATTGTTGAATGCTCATCACATCATCTGGGGTAGTTCGGATATCAATCTGAGAAGCTCCAGCTTGATGGAATACTTAAGTAGTACCGACCTTGGTTTACTTAACAAAGGCAATTGCCCAACCGTTATAGTAACTAATAGAGCAGAAGTGTTAGACATAACTCTCTGCTCCAGTAGAATCAGTCGTTGACGAATTGGCATGTGTCAGATGAGGAATCCATCATTTGAATGTTTCTTCGCAGATCTTGCGTTTTGGAAATCCTTGTTCAACCAACCCTTTGCGTTCTGTGTAAACCTCAAGAGGAACCCCATGGTGGAATTCCAAATTGGCTAAACTCAGGAAGCAGTGCAGAAGGAAGCAGAGCGTTAATGAATAAAGCTTCTAGTGAATGATTAAATTTGTTATGATTAAATCATTCAACTCTATGATTAAAGATTATGAATAATGATTTATTCGTTTTTGACAATGATTAATGATTATGATTAACGATTAAATTAATTTTTGACAATGATTAACGATTATGATTAATGAATAAAACGTTTGGAGTGTGATTAACGATTACCAATCATGATTAAATGTTGACACAATATGCGTATGATTAATGATTAATGATTATGAATAATCAAATTAAATGATTTGTATAGTGATCTAAAAGCAAGTAACCTTTATTTCAAATTGGGTTATTAAAAGGTATTAAAATTATATGATTATGATTAAATATTAATGAATAAAAGCGATGTATGCAATGATTAAAATTGATGATTAATTAATAAACTCAAAATAATTATGAATATGAACAGTGATTAATGATTTAATGTAAAATTTCATGATTAACGATTAGTGATTAATGATTAAATCGTATTTTTTGAATGATTATGATTAATGGATAAAGATTAAAACACCCATTATTCATTAATCATGATTAAATCTATGATTAATCACTAATGCTCTGGAAGGAAGTGGAATAGACGCCATTCAGAAGAGACGAGGTCTTTCAAGTTGGCTTGGAAAGCCCACGGGAAGGCTCTACAATCTGCTGAGCGATCCGGCTGGAAAAACCTTTGTGCAAATGTTTCCAATTTGAGTGAAGGTTGAATTAAATCTTGCGAGATTCAAAGATTTCCAAGTTGTCGAAATTTGAAAGCCAAATGGCGACTACACTTCTTCTGACGAGAAAGCATTAGAGCACCTATTTGATACACACTTCCCTGGATGCGTCGATATGGATATAGCATCTTCGGATGTTCAGGATGTCTTTTCATGTAGCTACGGGTCTTGGCATCACGCTCGTAGAATCCTAACTACTGAATCGATTCAATGGGCTCTTAACAGTTTTGCTCCTTACAAATCTCCAGGGGAAGATGGGATCTGTCCCGTTCTTCTTCAGAGGGGTTTTAAGCATATCAAACATGTTAAAAAAAATTTTTTTTTCGTATGCAGTTTTGCTACTGGCTATACTGTAAAACTTTTTTTAACGCTCAAATTTCCAAATAACGGTCCCCCTTTTTACGATCCAAGTTCGAAATAACGCTCCCTCTTTTTACCCCCTATAGGAGCGTACAAAAAGTTTCAAGCATTTATATGAGGCAAATTTAGTTTCGGAGGTTGTTTTTATATGATCTAAGTACTGCGGATGTTATAGAAACAGAATTTATGCTTGCGTGCGAAATAGTTGGAATGTCAATGGACGTACTTCATATGAAGCAAAGAGTTTTTGACCCATAAGTCTGACTTATTTTTTCTGGAATGCTTAGAACGTATTATCGATCATCACATTCGCTTCTTCATGTTAATCAACATGCTTACCAATCTGGAAAGTCCACCGTGACTTTTATACACAAGGTTGTCTACAATATCGAGAAAGCATTCGCTCAAAAGCAATCGTGCTTTGGTGCTTTCTTAGATATTGAAGGTGCTTTCGACAACGTGTCTTTCGATGCAATATTGGAAGCCGCACGTTGTCGTGAACTCCCTAATATAATAACCAAATGGACTCACCAGATGCTTAACCCTTGTGTGGCCAGCTGGGTACCCGGGTACCTTTTTGGAATTCAATTCGCGATATCTAAATGGATTTTTATGGTAGGAGGTGGAAACTCTGTCACATCCACAATAATGACGGACAAAATCGATTGTACGGGTTAACTGAAATTTTGATTAAGGAGGGGTGGAAGGAGGGGCTCCGACATTTTTTTACCCTTTAAATGGCCGGCAGGGTACCCGGGTACCCACGAAACTAAAATGCTTATATCTTAGGCAATTTTCAGCCGTTTCCAACCATTTTGGGCTCATTCGAATCAGAATTTTGTCATTTGTCGTGCTGTTTTAGGATCGGACTGGTTCAGTCCTTCGGATTACATGGAAATCCGGATTTCTAGGAACATAGAATATACTGGTCGTGGATTTCGATAGGTAATCAGCAATATGGGTATCAAGCTTCTTGATATTTCATCAGCAAGTTGATTTTTATTGATTTGGTCCATCAGACGGGCAGATCTTCAATTGGCCATTCCAAAACAGTTTCCTCGAAGGGTCATAGGTGGCCATGAACACTTTTCAAAGGAACATCAACAATATCGGTATCAAATTTCTTGAAATTATTTCTAGCGTGTGTTCCTGATGCTTCTGGGTTCACCAGACAAGTTGATTCTGAAGTGGCCATTTTGAAAACAAGTTTTCAGGGGGGCGGGGGGGTTGTTGGCAAGGTTGGCCAAACACATTTCTCATTGGAACCCTAACAATATGGATATCAACATTCTTGAAACTTCCACAGCAGGCTGCTGTTTATTATCTTGGGTCCAACAGATGTGTAAACATTTTAGTGGCCTGGCCATTTCAGAACAGGTTCCCAGTGGGACCAAGAATGATTATAAACATGTTTCAATGGAACCTCAACAATATATGCATCGAACTTCTTGAAATTACCTCAGCAGTTTGTTTCTGATTGTTTTAGGGCCACCAGACGTGCTGAATTCATAGTTTCCATTCCATGACAGGTTCCCCGTAGGGTGTGGCCATAAATACTTTTCAATAGATCCCTAGCATAATGAGTATCATTTTTTTTTAATATAAATTAAAAAATAGAAAGCTGCATTTTTTTTGTAACCTGTGTGTTGAGAGCAAAATCATTGCAAGGACCACACTTTGAATCCAGAAGGCAACTAAGTGGTCCACCGAAAGCTCCGAAACATCCTGAGAAGTTGCCGATTCTGAAAGTTTATCCTAGAAAGCTTAGACTTTTTAGAATTTTAGTGTTGTAGCAATGAGCGAGCTAAATCAAGGACTACTCATTCATCCCAGATGGCCACTAAGTGGATTTTATTAAGTTCTGGAACATCAGGAGAAATGACCAGGTATAGAAGATTATATTTTGAAGCTGCGATTTTTTATAAATCTATTGTTGGCGTAATGCCAATTCTGGAAATCCGACCTAGAAACTATTACTTGTTGTACCGTCGTCGGGGTGGCAATGGGTCAAATGGGGGTGAGAATGGGTCACTGTTTCAACCACTTAGAATGCTTGTAGAATAGATTGAATGTATCTGAGGGCAAGAAGACTAAAATATAAGAGACCTTTTTGAACGATTTTGCTCTACGACCTCCAGACTGTCGGTGAGAGCGATGATCCATTCTCACCCCCAGACCCATTGTCACCCCCGATAGCGATAGCATTGTGAGAGTAAAATCATTGCATGAACAACACATTGACTACGATTGGTAATCAAGTGGCACTGAAGGTCCGGAACACCCGGAGACAAATTCTTGAAAATCGTCCTAGAATACAGTGGTTTGTAGTGAATGTGAGAGTAAAACTCCGCTAAATGGTCCTCCGGGAACTCCGAAGCATTCAGAGAAAAGGGTCAATTTTTAAATTTATCCTCGTAAACTGTATTGTTTCACAAAACGATTTATGCATCAAAATGGGAGCAATATCATCGTAAGAAACAAACGTTGACCCCGGGAGGCCAATGAGAGGTGCTCTAGAAGCTCCGGAATTGCCGAAAAGGCAATTAATTCTATAAACTCGCCCTAGAAAGCTGCGACTTTTTTGTAGCTGTGTGTGATCAAAATCAATTCGAGGATCATAAATTGACACCATGTGACCGTTAGGTGAGCATCCGGAAGCTTCGTAACTTTCGAAGATGTATCAATTTTTAAGTCGTCCTAGAAAGTTATGAGTTTTGAGCTTGTTGAGAAATGTGAGAACAAAATTGATGCAATCTAAACGGATAGCGACAAGGTGGTCCAAGGTTCTAGAAAATCTAAATGACGACAAGGTTCTAGAAAATCCAAAGGAGTGGCCAATCGTTCAAATACATCCAATAATGCTGCGACTTTCAATAAATCGTTCGTTCACTTCAAGTGGTGGAATAAAATGGGATAGTACGAAATCGTCTTATGACAAGTGAAGACATTCCACTAGAAGCTCTAAATAACCTATGACTGACGTATTGTAGAGCTCCATAATTGTCAATCTTGGGTGATGTTCCTCCAGTTTTCCTAAACGTTTAGGGTTCCCAGGTCCGATTCCACCGCGTGCAGCAGCCAGCGTGTTCGTGGCCTTCCACGAAGTCGCTGGCCTCTATCCGGATCTCTGGTGAATATTGTTTTTGCTATTATTTCTTCCGACATTCGCACTAAGTGACTGGAGTTCGCCGTATTTTATACGATTCACTACTGCCCTGCGATCGTTACCAATAATGTAGTAAATGTTGTCCGCGAAGATCAGGAGCATATGCGACCATGTGATGATAGTACCATTCTTCTGTGCAATATCCAATATCTATATACCTAAAAATGAAATTCAGAAAGACGACCCTTATAGACTCGGAAACTACTGAGCCGATAGGCGTGAAAATTTGTATGCAGAGGTTTTTGGGTCCGGGGAAGGTTCCTAATATGGTTCGAGACCCCCCTCTTTGGAAAAGGGGGCACCCATACAAATGAACCAGAAATTACTGCATAACTCAAGAACTATTCAGATAATAAATCAATTTTAGGCGAAACGAAGTT